>NC_092808.1:119222048-119457048 GCF_040954645.1 Diabrotica undecimpunctata
AAACACATAGAAAATAAGCTAAAAGAAATAGAAGAGAATTACAGAAATAAAAAAATAAAAAACCTATATCAAGGTGCTAGAAATGAAAAAAAAGGTTTCCAACAAAAACCCATATTCGTCAAAAACAAAGCAGGAAATAATATAAGCGGGGAAACAGAAATTGCCGAAAGATGGAAAGAGTATTTTGATGAATTACTAAATGGCAATAATAAGTCAAACCAAAGAGAATACGTGGAAACAGAAGCAAGAATCGAACACTTAGAAGACATAGAAGATAATTCACCCAGCAAAAAACAAATCGAGGAAATCATAAAAAATCTGAAAAACAACAAATCCCCTGGAAGCGATAACATAACAGCAGAGATGATGAAATATGGTGGAAAACTGCTAAATAATTGGATATACAAGATCATAAAGGAGATATGGATAAAAGAACAAATACCCGAAGATTGGAAGGAAGCCATTATTTGCCCATTACACAAAAAAGGAGACAAAACAGAATGCAGTAATTACAGAGGAGTAGCGTTACTAAATACCGTATATAAAATCCTATCAAAATCCATAAAAGATAAGCTAGAAAAAGAAGTTGAAAATATAATAGGCGAATACCAATGCGGATTTAGACGAGGGAGAAGCACAACGGACCAAGTATTCATAATCAGAGAATTACAAGCAGAAAGCTATGAACACAACTTACCAACGATAGCGCTATTCATCGACTTCCAGCAAGCATACGATAGAATAAAAAGGAAGGAATTAAAAGAGACCCTTGAGGAACTGGGAGTTAGCAGAAAGTTGCGTAACATGATACATCTTACTTTAGAGAATACAGAAAACAGAGTCAAAGTAAACAATCATGTATTGGACAAATTTATAGTAAACGAAGGATTAAGGCAGGGCGATCCTTTGTCATCATTACTCTTCAATTTATGCCTAGAAAAAATAATGCGAGAAGCGAAAATCAATAGAGAAGGACTCCTATATCATAAAAGACACCAAGTTTTGGCATTTGCGGATGATATAGTGTTGCTGGCAAGAGGAAAAAAAGAGCTACAGGAGATAGTACAGAGAATAGTAAAAGCAGCAAAGAAAATGGGACTTTACATAAATGAAACTAAAACAAAATGTATGCAGTGGACAGATGATCAGTTCAGGGATGGACAAAAGTTTAAAGTAGAAGTAGAAGAAAGATTATCATACGAATTCGAAATGGTAGAAAGATTTACATACCTAGGTACAATAATATCACGCAAACCTAACATTAAAGAAGAAATACAAGCTAGAATAATGGCAGGCAATAGAAGTGTACATGCTCTTAGTGGAATGTTGAAAAGCAAGTTTTTATCAAGAAAGGCAAAAATACAGTTATACAAAACAACTATACAACCAATAGTAACGTACTGCAGTGAGACATGGACAATGACAAAAAATGAACAAAATTTACTGGAGATATGGGAAAGGAAAATCCTGAGGAAGATATATGGAGGAATAATAAGGGACGGTTTATGGATAAGAAGATCAAATGATGAGTTAAAGAAATTATATAATCAACCTAACATAATAGGAGTCATAAAGGCACAGAGACTAAGATGGCGAGGTCACCTAGAAAGGATGCCGAACACGAGGACTTCAAAAAGGGTAATGAACTACACTATAACTTTAAAAAAGAGAAAAGGAAGGCCAAAAAATAGATGGAATCAGGAGGTAGAAAAAGATATGGAAGAAATTGGACTACAAGGCCAGAAAAGAAAAATGAATAACAAGAAGGAATGGAGAAAAATCACATATCGAGCCAGAGAAGATCTCAGTACATAAAGAAAAGCGAAAATGAAGAAAGAACAAACTTTTTAAGCCATGGGCCTCTAAGGCCTTTAGTGCTATTGTATATATAATACGAAGTTCATGGCTGAAGTCAACGTTTATTGGCCTACCAAAAACAAAATCCGTATTATGCGATGATTTCCGGAGTATAAGCTTAATGAGCCACATTTTAAAGTTATTTCTAAAAATCATACATAAAAGGATATAATACACTATGCGAAGAAAAAAATCAGCCGTACACAGTTTGGTTTTGTGGAATGCAGTAGGTACAAGAGAGGCTCTCTTTAGCATACAAGTGCTATTTCAACGATGTAGAGGTGTAAATTGCAATATTTATAAATGCTTCATTGATTACCATAAAGCGTTCGATACATTGAAATACAACAAGCTGATAAAGATATTAACAAATATTGAAATAAACACCTGTGATCTAAGGAATATTAGAAATCTTTACTGGAATCAAACATCGTCTATCCGTACAGAGGCAGAAGAATCCGATAATATAAAATCAAACGTGGGGTCCGACAGGGACGTATACTATCACCCTTGCTGTTCAACATATAATCTGAGAAAATTTTTCCAGGGACCGTGGAAACGTGGACCAGGAAGGCAAAGGATTTTCTGGCTGAAAACTCTACGTACGTGTTTCAACACAACAACCACAAATGATAGGTACTATGTCGCCAACATCCAGAACAGATAGGTACTACAAGAATAAAAAGGGTACCTAGTGATGTAATGTGTTCCCTAGGGAAGTGGTATAATTCAAATATTCAAGATTGCTGATAATAACTGTCTTATTTTTCATCAGAACAAAATGTCTGTGGTGTAGTAGCATAACTCATAACACCACCCGATATCTGTGCCTGGCGCGTGCGCTGTTGGTAGTTCTATGATTGTCGTTGTGTCATGGACAGTTCTTCGAATTGTATTGTATGGTGTGGTTTTTGTTTTCTTTTGTATACAGGAACAATGAACTGTATAAATACCAAAGAAAATGGTACAGTCGGAGACGGAATAATGTATGGAAAGGCAAGAAACGTGTAAGGTGTAAGGTACGATGGCGATCATAAGCGAGTTAAACGTAAAATACAGAGGAATGCTGTGAAGAAGTATCTGGCAAGCAAAGGCAAGGTTATACCCGCAATGACTTTTAAGAATTACAACTTATAGCTGTGCAAAACGCTGCAATAATTTTGTTAGTGAATTTGACAAAAATGGGTTGTTATCTGATTTTTGGAGTTTAGGAGATTTTTCTCGTCAAAACGTTTATATTTTGGAACTTATCCAGCAAGTTCCAGTCCAAATAAGCATACTGAGGCATCTATTTACCAAAATCTGTAACATAAAAATACATTGTAAATGTTAAATCAGGTAGTGTCGTATTTTGTAAGAAGTACTTTGGATACTTTTAATTTCTCAAATAAAAGATTTCAAATGCTCTTTTAAAAAGAGGGGAATTAAGTAAGCCTCCGGGCGAAGATCTCCGCGAAAAAACCTGTACCTATGTGAACAAAATATTCGATGAGACTCTAAATGTTACTAACGAAGATATTGAACTATTTTCTCGATATGATAGTCATTACACTAGGGCTTATAACAGAAACAGGAAATACTTAAACCCTAAGCTCAACATAAGAAAACTTTACAATTTATACCTACGGTACTGCAAAGAAAAAAATATGGCCCCAGAAAAGTGCTTAAAGAGCCCATCTACAGAGACAGAGTGTTCAACAAAAAATTTAATTTGTCTTTCCACCATCAGTTTTATCTGATGGACCAGAAAAAATTCTCTGGAGACAAAATACCAGCTGTATTTTCGAAAAGCTTCAGAACATTCAGAAAATACTGTGGTTTTGACATTCGATCTTGAGAAAGTAGTGGTGTTTCCCAAGCCCTTTACATCAATAGCTTGTTCTAATCGTAACATGTACATGTATAACTTTGCGATTCACCACACTTCAACCGACTAAGCTATGATATACACATAGAATGAAACTATTGCGTCTCATGAATTTTAAGAAATTGGTTCGTGCCTCATGAAACACATCGCACTTCATTGTGCCGACACTAAAGTCATCGCATACAGTGATCATCGCATACAGCGATTGTCACAGGATTTAATAAATACATTACTAAACAAAGTTTTAGTGTGTATCAAGGAGATTACAATTATTATGACACATGGTATTCCTTATTTTTCAAACAATATGTTCTTGTAAAGGCATAACTTTAATTATTGGGTAAACCTACACATTATACGATATGTCAGAAGAAATTAAAAAAAAACTAACATGTAATAAATTTACTTCCGTACTCGTACTATTGAAATAAAATATTAAAACCAATAAACGATAACTTGTTCAGCAGTGCCGATTGAAACAACAGAGTAGTAAAATGTTATTCATAAAGCGGTCTTCTTAGGTGGAACATACTTTACCAGCTTTGTTTCTCTCAATACTCTGTAACTCTGTTACTGCCCACTAGCACTGTAAAGTTTGATATTTGTATAACTCTTTTTGTTACTATCGGAATTGCGATAATTATCAATGTATTGAATCAGCCCTTAAGTTTCTGCTTCTTCTTCTGGTTCCTATCCATTTCGGATGTTGGAAATCATATTGGCAATCATGACCTTGCTCGCTGCGGCTCGAAACAGCTCCGTTGAGGTTTTCTTAAACCATGTTCTTAAATACCGCAGCCATGATATTCTCCTTCTACCGGGTCCCCGCTTACCTTTGACTTTACCTTGCAATATAGACTGCAGCAGGGAGTAACGGTGCTGATTTCTCATAACGTGTCCCAGATATTGCAATTTTAAGTTTACTATAAATAAATCAAAGGAAAAATCGTCTTAGTGTTTTATTGATTCAGTGCTCCAGTGGTAATCATGTTTATTATACATTAAAAATTTCATTTTTAATGTATACTAAATATGATAACACTTGTTATTAATCACTGCCATTGATTTTTGTTTAGACTTGCAGTTAAAATAAGACAAACCTATACTTGAGAGACTAGAGCTAGTATAAGTCTAGAACAATTGGCTCCAAACGTTAGTTACAGTAGATTTGTGAACTAACGATTATGTCTATCTATATTGCGGTTTTTAAGTAGCAGATAAATGTACCTTTTATAATAAATTATTAAAATTTTTGTTTTCTGTGAGGGATACGAACCACTACTCCACTAGACCTCTCACAGTGAAGTGAAAGCGATTCGCCTGCCTAACCCGCTTGGCTAGCATAAAATAGTTACCAGAAAAATATTTTTTAGACATTCTTTATGTATAAAAATATAATATGGTCTTTGTTTGTATAAAATAAATATAAATTAGTTTTAGCTGGCACTACGTACGAATAACGTTTATTTTAATTTCGTATAAAGTTTTTTCACGTTGCACTCAAAATCAAGTTGATATCTACCGGCTCTTGTTTTAACAGTCCACCTTTTCATCGCCTTCAGGGACTACGATTCGAAATGGGTTGGAGCTATATTACAGTATAGCCCCGTACAATTCAGTCTGCAATCAACTGTTTTCAACTTCATTATAGTCACCCTAGAGGCGGGAGGCGAGTACTGAGGTATCCCTTTGTGACGCTCATTGTATGTCTCCTGAAACAAGCAAGTGCACGTGCAACTTTGTCTCAACTGAAATTTGAATGATGGCCTTTTGACCAAATGGAGTATTTGAAGTTCTAAACACGGATATGATCTTGGCATATTACAGAACTTTTTATTACACTCATATGGCCAATTTTAGCGCTTTTATTGTCATATATGTATATTATTTTAATGGATGCGTGTATGAGAATATTAAATATATAGTGCTGTACAATAAAAGTAAAATTCCAAATAATATTTTTGTGTTTATTGAACATTACAAAACGAAACAGATATTTACTTTTACTTCCTTATCTAATTTTTTTATTATTTAGACATTTTTAAACGTCGGCAGTTTATAACTGAGTAAAAAAGTTATTAATATTAATACTTGAAATACAGAAACTATATACTAATAGGGCGCCAGCTTTTTTTCGCCATTTTATTATTTTAGCAATCTTGTATTACCCATATTAGGTTAATTCTATTTGAAATACCTAATTGTCACACTGACATTAGGGGAGACCATTGTACCTTGACTATGGTGTATCCGACTAGTGCCGCCAAAGACCGAGTAATCGTCGTACCTATTACCATTCGCCGCCCCTGTCGGAAGTGGTGATAATTTTATTTTTGTGAGCAAAAGTAAAGATTTTCAAGTATACTTAAGTTGGATGGATTGTGCAAAACAGTCAATATTCATCACTGGCAAATTGAGTAGCAGTCTGTCTCTTGGTAAGTAAAAAGAGCACAATATCTTGTAACGATATTATTTTGCCTACCATAGGGGTATTACTATTAGGGGTAGAAGATGGGGATATAAATTTTTGGGGCGAAGACAGGGTAAGCAAAATAAACGCTACTTGTGCGAACGGGCACTCAGGGGTTAGTTGGAGAGCTGGGGTCGTGGATAAGTAAAAGACAAGGTGTCGGATTGTGGCAACTACAGAAAAATGAAATAAAGGGTCATAAATCTCTTGGAACAAACAAAATGAAAACGAAACAGGAAACACCTCAAAAAATTTAATATAGGGCGCCACTTGAGGTGCCTAATTATACCTATTATAACCAGCTAGTTGTAACTGGAGATATAATTATCAGAAATGCAAAACATTGAAAATCTTTTTCAAATTAAACTTAAAAAGGGTTAGTTAAAAAAAAATAAACAAAATGTTGAAAAACAAAATTTAACATTTATTTTTGTGTCACCACAAACAGTTACAAAACATAGAGAACATAAAAACACTATATTAATAGTCACAATTAAAAAAAATACAGAAAAAACTTACATTGTTAATGGGCGACAATTTGCAGCAAAAACAAATTATAACAAATAAAAAAAATATCTTTTTAAGTGAAACTATGCATAGTGGTTAACCTTCTTTAAAAAACAAAAAGAAAATCTCAAATATGATTAGGTATTTACCAAATGTCAAAAATAGTGCCAACTGTCATATGTTAATACTAAATTTAAAACAAAACTGAACAAATAAAATGACAGCTAAAAGTCAAACCATAAAATTTACAACTTTAAATATTACAAATTTTTTTGTATAAAAGCAATTATTACGTTTATTTAAAAAAATGTCTGCTTTACTTTTAAAATCTGATCACAAAAAAAAGTTACCTGAGTTTCACTGTATAACTTTCAATAACTGGAACAAAAAACTACATCTTCAAACTGTAAAAAAAATATCCCTAAACGGCTGCTTAGGACATTGAGGTTTGATGTGGAAACTGGCACATTGGACATACCATGTAAACGCTTCTTAAAAAATGGACAATGGAAATGTTGATATCTTTATAAACATATTACTTGAGTAAAATACCACTTCTCTAACATATTTGTCGGTTTTCTTTTTGACCGACCTCTAAAACGTCTTCATTCTTCCGTTACCTCTGTCAACCTCATCAACTGCACTTAAAACTCAACACTGCTACTATACTGCACATTTTCGAATGACAAAAGACGAAAACAACAAAAAAAAAAACAATACGAATTAAAAGAAAAATTCGGACTAACACCGAAACCACTACCTCTAACAGCGGCTCCACTGAGAGTGACGAAATTATCTAAAAAAATTGCTCACAAAACTTAGAACAAACAAAGCACTTATGGTATAAACTAAACACAACGGAAATTAAGACGTAGATTAATTTGAAAACGCAATATCGGGCGGTTTGAACAAAGAAACATCGAAGAATTTGCGCCTGTGACATAAATAAACAATAAAATGATTCATTATCGTCGGCGGCGACCTAAAGAAAGAACGAAAGATTATATGGGTTTTAAATTGAAGGATACGAACCAAGAAACATTGAAAAAATTCTTCGTTATTCTAATGCATATATAAGGAGATTTCAATTAACACGTATACGAGGGGACTTCAAAATAAAATGCTACAATCTTTATAATTTAGTAAGAGGTTAGTAGTGGGTAGCCATTTTTGTTTATTTTTGCATACTTGTGTACCTTGAAGGCAAGCTGCACCTTGGACTGGCTCAGACTACAATAGGTTGTAGTGATTTTTGTTTGTTATAGATTGAACTTCATCATTCTAAGAAGTAAAACAGGTATTAATAATGCAACTGAAGCTATAAATAACAAAGACTTAGCAAAGAGAATGACGTTTTGACACTTAAAAAATACAAGAAAAGTGGGGCCGTTAAATCCGAATACTTGTAAATTATGCGGAGAAATAAGCATTCTGCGATCCTTGTTACGTATATCCAAAAGTCGCTAAAATTCAATACTGTCTAACTTTTGTCTAACTGTCTAAACGTCTTCAATACTGTCTAACTGTCTAAATTCTAAGAAACACCGCTTGAGGAAGAAACGACTACAAAAGAATGGTTGCGAGCAACCGAACACGATTTCGAATCGAAAGCCAGAAATCACAAGTCCTAGCCATGCCACGAGCTTAAATCGCCATAACGTGCACTGCCCTTTTTTTAGAACATCAGAGACGTTCATCAACGTTTTAGGCCAATTTCAACAGAACGAATTTGAAATACTGACGAAACCAATCAAATATAGTCAACTAATCGGTAGTGCTAAAAGAGGACAGCTGGTAATGATGATAGCAGCAGTTAATGCAATAGAGAAAGCAGTTTCACTGTTATTGCTTTTTTCTAGAGTGCAATAGAAGGACATAATGATTTTAAAGGACCTCCTGGATGTACTAGTGCTTTATCTGTAACTAGATGGTCAACAGAAAAAAACCTTTTTATAATTTTTTGATAACTTTCTGACCTATGCCAGTTGCTTTAAGATATTAACGTGCTTACTTGTTTTTGACAATCAGAAAACACACCTTTTCCAGAAACCTAGGACAAACTCTTTGATGTAGGAGTAGTGAACTAAACAGATAAAGCATGGTTGATCAAGTAAACATTTGATATATACACAGTTGCTTAAGCTCTTGGAACGGCTTATCCACGAGCATTAACGTCCAGCAATATTACTTCATACTTCATAAATACTTAAAAAAGCAAAAATAAGTAAAAATAATAATGGACACAAAAAGTTATCTCATAAACACTGAAACTTTTTGTCAAATGTTAATTTAAGCAAGTGATAGTGGCATAGTTACTGTAATATTTATTGACGTAAATATTTTAATTTTATGAATTGTCATCAGTTGTCAATTATAATTTTTACTTTTAAATACTAAATTATGGCTTACCTAAATGAAACATAATGCATAGAAATATTAATTCTTAGCCAATGAGGAGATAAAAAAAAGAACACACAACGAGGTATGCAATTCATTCAACGCAAAATATCCAGACAGACCCATCAGCCAATCAACAGTAAGTTGGAGAAACTGGGCAAGTTAAACATATTCCAAACGCTGGGCGTCCTAAAATTGAAGGCAATGTGAAACTTGATATTTTATTAAATGTACATGACAATCCTCACAGTAGTTTAACACAAATGGGTGAATATGCTGGAGTTTTCCAACGATCGGTATTACGTATTTTAAAAAAAGAATAATACCATCCCTACAAAATTCAACAACATTGGGAATTAAACGACGACGATCCCGATGGCCGGCTTCAATTTTCTGAAATTATGCAGGATTTATGTATTTGCAATCCACATTTCATTAATCAAATCCTTTTTTCCGATGAAGCCACATTTTTTATACATGGTACCGTGAATCGTCAAAATTGCAGGTATTGGAGTCAAGAAAACCCACATTGGATGACTGTTTCGCACACGCAATATCCTTAGAAAGTAAATGTATGGACAGGGATAATTAATGACAGAATCATTGGCTCTTTTTTCTTTGAAGATAATCTAACAGGAGAACGTTATTTAACTTTTTTGAAACATCAACTTATACCTGTCCTTGCTAACATGTATCCAAATGTCAATAATTTAAATTTACCTAATGAAAATATCTGGTTTCAACAAGCCCCTTCGCATTACGCACGTAAAGTACGTCAATTTTTAAATCATTGCTTTCCCAGGAGGTGGATCGGAAGACGAGGTTTTATAGAGTGGCCAGCAAGGTCGCCAGATCTAACACCTCTAGACTTTTTTCTGTAGGGTTACATAAAATCAAAAGTTTATGTTAATAGACCCCAAAACTTACAGGACTTGAAAGATATAATTAGGCATGAAATGAGTCCAATTACTCTAGAAGTCATCCGCAATGTACTTGATGAATGTGTCCGTAGATTCGCATGTTGTCAAGAAACCGATGGATGGCATTTCGAACATTTAATTTAAAATAATTGTTGTGCATAATTTGGTTACTTTAAAGTACATTATGAATGAAATCATTAGTTGTAATTTAGTTGAATTTAAATAAAAAAAAAATGATTTTGTACCCTTAAACGAATATTTAAGTTAAAAATGTAATGTCGTTAGAAGTTGAAAGAATGTCGTGAGAATTAAATTCTCGTTTAAGTGAGGTGTCGCATTATACCGATTTCTATTTAAAAAAATTAACGATTACGTCACTAAACCTACACCGGTGACATCATCCCTACTCCATGTTCGTTATAACATGGGTATTTTATAACAAAAATTGACCTGTTTCGGGATTTCCCTTAAAACTCGACGGTTCTCGTAATAATGATATTCCATTATTTAGCCGTTCACTGTATGTACAAAAAGTTATCCTTTAAAATAGAATACCAAGTTTTTAATGTTATAATGTAGAAAATAATAAAAATATACTTTCTAGTTATTGCGCAATTAATTTTCCATTGGTACATTTTTTATTTTAATATATTTTTTTGTAATTTTCTCTGATTCATACGTTAGTATTTGTCTAAAGCTCGAACACACAGTAATAACCAGTTGTTAATATTTCGTAAAATCGCTCAACTGAAAAACCATTTGAAAATTACTTTCTGAACAATACACATACCTGGCAACAGTATATATAGGTTATAAGAGATGATCATATACATGATGAAACTTTAATTCCTGTGTTTTCATTCGCAATTTTTTATCCCCTTTATACTATTTTTGTTTCAGTAAATATTCAACCAACCGTAATTCCATTCAATACGTTAAGGATTTTAAGCTTTAGAATATATGTATATATATATACATACATATATATATACATATATATATATATATATATATATATATATATATATATATATATATATATATATATATATATACATATATATCTTGGTTAAATGGAAAAAGAAAACGTACTGCGTGGAATGTCACAATAGACCAAGAAGAGCCTTCTTGGTGTATTGTAACAAGCCAGGGTATGACAGAGGGGTAGACCAGAATTAAATATTTTTTACTTTACTTTGGATATAAAAATAGAAGTGCTTAATAAGGAAATATATTTGTTTTAGATTTTTTAAAGCCTATCCAAGAAATGGGATCCTTTACTAAATTATATTGGGTAAAATTATTTGCTAAGACTGAGGTAACAAGGCAGTGTTGTTTACGCTAGTAATAAAAATGGTAGTTCTGTGAATGTTTTGACCTGATATCAATAAAGTCTATGAAGTCAAGTACATCATGAATTTAAAAAACACACAATAAGTAAAGGACACAATAGACCTCTTAGCTTGATTTGAAGGGTGATTAAGCACCCGCTAATACTTAAACGAACCTAGCAGTTAGAGTGTCCGTCGGCAAAAAAGTTTATGATAGATATTCTTTCCAAACTTTAAGTATCGCTTCATTAAGCTAAGTGTGATACGATTTCCCTCTGCGACTTTTTTTTGGTTCTGGAGAAATTTTCCTCTAATTCTGCCGAAAATTTTTATCCGCCAGACATTAAAATCGGAAAACAAGTTCAGTCAGACAATATGATAAGTTGTTTTTGCTGCTGTTAATGAAAGTATCCTAAACAAATTAGCTCTATATAATATTATATGAATTTCGTCACAGTAATTTTTTCGACATGTTCGATTCATCAGACGCGTTAAATGACCCATATTTATTATAAGACAATTTAGATTCGGGTTTTTTGCTTAAAATTTTTAAGATATTTAACAGAAGCGAACAGAAAGCAGAACGATTTGCAGATCATTTAGAAAGCGAGTTTAAACCAAACGACAATGATAGTGAACAACTGAGATGGGAAGAACCATTCCAAACTGAAGAAAGAATAGAATTTATATCCTAAGAAAGCTCCAGGATATGATCTCATAACAGGAGAAATATTAAAAAATCTATCAAGAAAAGCCATAGTTAAGCTGACACACCTCATAAATGCTGCTTTTATATTGAGATATGTTCCCAGACTCTGGAAAGTAGCCGAAGTGATTATGATCGCCAAGCCAGGTAAATCTCCTAATGAAGTGACATACATCGACCAATATTACTTCTTCCGGTGGTGTCAAAACTATTTGAAAAACTTAAAAGATTAAAACCAATAAAAGAAAGAAAAAATCTTATACCAAATCATCAATTTGGTTTCAGAAATCAACATTCCACCATAGATAAAGTTCACAGAATAACGAACATAATAGAAAAAAACATTAGAAGAAAAGAAAGTCTGCTCCACAATCTCCTTGGATGTAGCAGAGGCATTTGATGAAATCTGACATGACGGTTTAAACTATAAACAAAGAACGTTCATGCCTAAATAGTATTCAGAAATCTTAAAATCATATATTGCGAATAGATATTTCAGAGTAAAACAAGAAGAAGTGTACACCGACTTAAGGGAGATCAAAGCTGGGGTGCCACAAGGGAGTGTCTTAGGTCCAGTCCTGTACCTATTGTATACGTGTGACATTCCAGAGCTAGAACAAAATACTATTGCCACCTACGCGGATGATACAGCCATACTAGCGACAGGAGACACTAGTGAAGAAGTTTCAACTATCAGTAAATAAAATACATAACTGGACCAGAAAATGGCGAATAAAATTAAATGAGACTAAATTTGCACACATTAACTTTACAAATAAAAAAATAGAAAATTTCCCAGTTAGAATAAATGATACCCAAGTTCCTTATGCAACATCAACAAAATATATCACCCTAGACGCAAAGCTGCGCTGGACAGACCATGTCAAAAAGAAATAGGGGAGCTTGATATTAGATATAAGAAATTGTATTGGCTGATTGGAAAAACTTCATTAGTCATTCATAATAAATTATCCATCTACAAGCAAGTACTTAGGCCAGTATGGGTATATGGGTGCCAACTCTGAGGATGTACCAAAGCTGGTAATCTACATATTATCCAGAAATTTCAAAACAAAGTACTGAGAAACATTGTTAATGCTCCTTGGTATATCCGTAACAGCAACCTCCACCAGGACCTGGGTACGGAAACTGTGATCGAAATAATCAAGAGAACAGCAGCAAGTCACGAGCAGAGGCTGCATAGTCATGTGAATGTTGAAGCAATCCAGCTTCTTGACAACACTGAACTAAAGAGACGACTCACAAGGACAAAACCATTTGAGTTAGTGTAAATGTGTAACAGTTTAGTGTAAAAAGCAGAGTATAGTTTTGTGAAGTTATTGCATGTTAGTTGTAGTGCATTAGTGGATAGATAAAATAAGAGTAAGCCATAGGGTAAGCACTTAGATTTAAGTATTTGCTGTTTATTAAGTTAGGTCAGAAAATAGCTGATAATTGGTCATTTGTGACCAGATAGCAGTATACAAACACCGCACAGGTGTTAAAAAAAATTTAATTAAAAGAATATATCTTCCGGGGCTATTTGTCCTGTGACATTTTCTACCCTAATCTAACCTAACCTGGCTAAACCAAGTTAATTGCCTTCTTTCAATCTCTTATGGTATACTTATGTTCATATGCATTCCATTTCTGGGAATGGACAACCCCTTCTCATGATTTATTTCAGTTGCTAAGAGATTTGTCCTGTTAACCTTTGTTGCATCTTAAAAATGTGCGAGTTTATTTTATATAAATGAATATTTTATTGAAAGACGCGATAAAAATATTGCATATTTAAATGTTAATATCTAATTGGATATTTGTCAAACTAAAAACACTGGCATATCAGTCTTGTTAGAAAACCAACTAGCTGCTTTGAGTAAAAATGTAATTCAGAAAATAGGACAGGTCTACATAGGTTACGCTAACTCAAGAAAGACCAACACATGTGTGGACTAGGTCAATTAGCAATGTGTCCTAGTGCAAGGAGAGGGAAGAGACAGGCGAATACTTTACAGGTGACTTTGCTAACGTGATACAGCAATGGTTCCACTCTCACCAAACAACCCTCAAAGAGGTGGTGACGGAGAGAAAGTTTAAGAAGCTAACCGGTTTTATCATGCAGGTTGGGCGTCTAAAATGGAGGCGTCGTGGCAACCATTTAATATGAATAAAACTTTTTAAACTTTACTAGAAGAAAACTGGTACGGCAGGCACAATGGGTCAATGACCTGCATCCAGCCGATAGAGAGAAGCCCTTATTATTTTATATGTTAATATGTTAAGCAGCAAATAATTTTTTTATTAAAAAGTCCAAGATACTATTTTTCTAGTAATACAATATTGCTCATCATTGATATTATCCATTTCTTAATCCCCCATCATCAAATTGATATATGGATGAAATAGCTGTATTCGATTAACGAATAATGATATTGTGCAAAGTAAGAGCTTTAAACAAAAAAATGGTACCCATTAATATTAATGATATTGACTATTCTCAGCTATATACTTCAACTACTTAACTTTCTTCTTAAATCTAACTTGGCTGTCTAGCAATGAGTGAGTCCTTGTAGCTGTCTATAAGTTAACAAGCAAAAGATACACTGCTTGGGCGCTGGTGCCTGTCTTTCGTAAGAGACTACTAATGGGATGTAATGAGAGGTGTTTAGACGTTGTTTGAGGGGTTGAGCAATAAATGCAGGGTACATCGAATAGTAAATTATACCTACTTAATAAGACTACTACTAAGGATTTCCACAGTTTTCACTGTCTTCCTTCACTCAACCGTTTTCTCCAATTTTCCCTGTCATTCCAGTCTCCATCTCACAGGGTTCTTTTCTCCATAGCCTCGTCGATTTCATCTCTGAATAACCTTCGGGGTCTTCCTCTCTTTCTTCTTCCAATCGGGCTCCATTCTGTGATTTTGTTTATCCAGCGTCCTCTGTCCGCTCTTCTGACGTGGCCGTACCAGGATAGTCTCTTCTCCTCTATATAGTCGATACTTAATAGGACTTTTACAAAAATATCCTTTTCGGGTTCTATTCGTTTGTATAAAACTTATGTCCGACCACTACTGGAGTACTGTGGAACAGTTTGGTGCCCAGAATTAGTGCGCGATAGAACTCTTCTCGAAAATGTCCAAAAGAAAGCCACCAGACTATCTTTCAAACTAAGAAGGCCAGATTACCCACCAAGACTTTCTTTAGCAGGGTTACCAACTTTTGAAGCTCGTCGACACCATGGTGACTTAATTATCACCTTCCGAATTTTAAAATTTGGATATGGAAATCTGCAGCATTTGTTTTTTTTTAGATCATCACAGCAGACTACGTGGACACAGTTTGAAACTGAAGAAGGAATCCTTTTCATGGACAATGCGCCAACATTTTCTGTGTAATCGGATTTTTACGTTAGTCTCTTAACGGAAATTATAAATTCCCCATCTATAAATTTTTTTAACCCTTAACCCGAAACATAGTACTTTTATTGCTAATGCAAAACATATGGTCTATTAGACCAGTATAGGTAAAAATTAAAATAAATCAAAAACAAATGTAGGATTTGAAGAGACAAGCAAAATATTAAAGGGTTTATTAGATATAAACGAGCAAAAAAAACCAATTCATACATAATACTTACATAAAACAAAATGTGTAATATAGAAAACAATATTATTAGGCGCGATTAAGTAAACAAACATATATATATATATATATATATATATATATATATATATATATATATATATATATATATATATATATATTTCTAGATAAAACAAAAAATATACTACAGCTACCTACTAATTTTGAAGACAGGTAACGCAAACCTTTCTACTACACTCCAAACAAATAGCATTTGAGCAAAGCACACATTTATCATTTGTCTTCTTCATTTTTAATGATGGACAAATGCTACATAATTTTCTTTTGGGAAGCTTATCATCTGGAACATTGTGGCCGATATTCTCGACAGGCACTTCGGGATTTATTCCCAAAAAAATCTCTATCTGCTTTCTAAGGTCTCGGGAAAGATTTGTTTCAAGTCTTTTCCTTAGATGAGGCTGAATTAGTTCAAAGGCCAAATATTTTACAAATTTAAAACGTAGAAGTAATTTATTATCTTTGTAACAAAGATAAAGGATGTAACTGTTGACTGAACTTATATTTATAAGTGTATAAAATACGGCTAAGGGCCAACGCCTTGTCCGGCGGTTTGCACTATAATTGGCACACTTTATGTCTAAAACATCAACTCCCGTTATAGTATCGAATTATTTCTGGTTTTCATAATTCATTGTCTTTGCTGTGATGCATAGAGGATAATAAAAGAACAGCTCTATTTTTTTTCGGTACATATGATATCAAGGTTATATCATTGGAGAAACCATAGAGTGTTGTACCAATTTCCCTACTTTTATTAGGCTTGAATTCCAAAGGAACTTCTCGCTTATTTTTTTTACGGTACCCATATATGTGAGGTGGCGTTTTTGCAACTCGGTGACTAACTCTATTGAATAAAAATAGTTGGCAGCAGTAATATTTCGGTTAGAGTTATATATTGGTTTAGATAGTCAAATGACACATTAAGCACGCTTGGAAAGCTTCAGTTCTGCTTCTGAAAGTTCAACACCATCCGAATCTTTCCCTAAGTATATTATATCCATTATAGAAATACGAGCTCTTAGTATCTGTCATGCACATTACTTTTATGCGGTATTTCGCACGTTTATTGGGCATGTAAATTCGAAAACCACAGTGACCTCTAAATGAAAGTAGCATCTCATCCACAGTTACACAATCTGACAACGTGTATAGCCTCTGGCAATTAGTCACAAAATTATTAAAAATATTAGAAATAACCGCTGTTTTATCAGTTTTCTTCTGCTGTTCGCGATCCATGCTATTGTCAAATCTAAGACACGACAAAAGTATTTCAAATCTTTTCCAAGACATCGACATTCTGAATATTGGCCGACCCAAAAAAAATATGGAAAACAGTTGAAGCATATCTTCATGAGCAGATTTTATAATTGAAGAAAGCCCAAGCAAAGCCTTTAACTCGACTATATTTGTGCCTCTGTAGTTTGATGTATTAGTCGAATCAGATAACTTTTCTCTCATTATAATAATTTTTTGGTTTGTCCATGTTACAATTTGTTTCAACATTTCATCAGTAATCAACAACTTCCAAATATCTGATTTAAAAGGGCTATTTTCCAGAGTCCTGTTACCGCTGTTAGGCCTTGTAATTCTCTGACAATGTTATGTGTTCGTGTCCTTGTATTTCTCGGAGGCTCCGTTCCCTGCCACTGAAAAAACCATTTTTTCCTTTGAATATGTTCACATCTCCTTCTACGTGTAAAAAGTCGGTTCTGGATTGTAAATCATTCGACGGTTCATCTAATTCCAAAAGTTCGTGATCTGAATTCGATTCTTCGCTGCTAGAGAGTTCAGTTTGCCGAATTACATAGTCGGGATCTTCATCCAAATCATCTATAACATCTTTCATGCCCTCGTCACTCCCTTGCTCTGATAAAATATAAATCTTGATCGTCGGCAAGTAGTAATCTTTGTTTAATCTTTTCAAAATCTGGGTCAGCCAGATTTACTTTTTTAGTACGGCCAGTTCCGCTAGGTCCTGCTCTCTCCATTATTACTACAAAATTAAAATTTTTTAGAGTAATTATGTTTATTGTACAAAAAATATGAAATACCTTATTGTTTATTAGTACACAATCCGTAACAAGTGGCCTCCTAGACCTATCATAAACACACTGCAATTCGCAGTGTTTTGATTCGTCGATTAATTTGATTTTAATGTTGATTTTAATGCCAGCATCTTCATCTAAAGCTTCCTTGAAAATAAATTCGGGGTAGATATTAAAAAGTAGAGGCATTATCATTAACATTATCAACAAGTATTGTAAATAAATGATTCCAAAGCTATCTTGTTTAAGATTATTTTCTATAGTAATTAAGATATCAGAATTATTTACCTAAGACAACTCAAATAGATACAATGCCATATTTTGGTACATGACTAATTGATTACTGAATTGTATATTGTATGTACTGCGTCAGCATTAATACATTTAAATCGTTTAAACCCTAACATCAAAAGTTGTTTTTAAATACATTTAGCTAATTACTCCATTTTTTAAAAATGTTGAAAAAGTCTGTTACTTAGTATAATATGTACTTAAAGGAATTACCATGAACGATGTTAAAGCTTTCCACAAACTCAACATAAATTACTGAAACAAAAAAGTTTAATGCAGTAATTAGAAGAAGTTCAAGTTAATGTACAAAATTTGCGCAGTTTTTAATACCAGAAAAATTTTTCAGGAAACGTGACAGAAGGAAAACTGAAAGCTTAATCCATCCTCTTTGTTCTTTCGCGACATTACACAGCGTTTCAGGTTAAAAAGGCACAAGGTGTTTTTTGTCTAAGGAGAAAAAATATTGTCCTCAAATATAAAATAGGTACTAAAAGCACAAATGCCGCTATTTAAACAAAATACAACTAAAACATGCTACAAAAACTGCACATTTGTATTTAACAAATTAAAATAATTCTAGAAGATAATAAATATTAAACAAAATTAATAAAATGTTTAAGTATTTAAACCTGTATTAATCGTTTTAATTTTTATAATAGAAGGTGCTTGTTAGGTTTTTTTTTAAGTTTATTAAATTTCTCACAGTATAATAGGTCATAAGATACTAATGCTGGTTACTGCATAATAATAGTGAAAACCTGTATCGCTATATTTTCATCCTTCTGGCTTAACAACATGCGTGAGTCTTAGCTTCCTCAAGAATTTCTCTCCAGTCGTTCCTCTCCATCGCCTTCCTTCGTCAAGCACGTATTAACATATTTCTCATGTCTTCATCGATATTATCAGGAAACCCTCTTCTGAGTCTTCCTTTTCTTTTCTGACCAATGGGTCTATCAAGGAGCATTTTCCTAGCTGGGATCATTTTGTTCCATCGCCATATTATATAATTTAAAAGGACAACGCACTCTATTCGCTCCGTGCGTGACTGACGCGACACCTACCGCCTTCTTCTGACTGTTTTGGACCTACCAATTTTCAGGTGTAACATATGACATATGTTTGACATTGTTAAATACAGGCGAAATTGACAATTATTAATAATTAACTTTTTAATTATATTTTTTCAGTTTATGTATAAAATAAATGTAGTATTAAAAACTGGGTTTCTCAAAATTTATCATAATATATCTTTTTAACCCCAAACGGAAAAGACAGGGAAAAATCTAGTACTGGCAAATCAAGTTTTTCACGTGAAAAAGCATATAATTAAAAACAGTAATAGTAAAAGGTATGATATAAAAGCTAAAGTCATCAGGCATTTTGCAGTTAGCTTGAAGCCTTATAAAATATCATTTAAGGTAAATTATTTAAATATTTCCTATTTCAATTGCATAAAAATGAGGTTATGTAATATTTACTTTTTCATATTATTAGCACGGATCCATCTATTTTTTTTCTCTAATTTATATGTAATCTTTGGGAACCTATAAAATCTACACTTACTATTTTTGCTATTATTAGCACAATTAAATACGCAACATGTATTTGCACACATTTTTGATAAAATTTATGCGTAAAAAGATTCCATGATTCCAATTTTGTCATATTTCGCCGCTACGCACGCTGGCATCATTTCAAGGTACCCCTACCATGGTCACGCACGGAGCGAATACAGCTGTATGAGATATGGACAGTGAAAGTAAGAACATTGGCAACGCTGAGAGCAACAGAAATGGATTATTTAAGGATTAAGGTACTACAATATAGCCAAAATTGTACAGTCATATATAACATATTCTTCTTCTAGTTCCATGACCGTCATTGATAGTTGAATATCATGTTGGCTACCATATTCGCTATTGTGACTTTATTGACGGTAGCTCCAAATATTAATGTCGATTTTAAAAATTTAAAGGGTGTCTCATAATGTGACCGACGTATTCCGGCCTAAGTCTCTTTATTATATTAACCAGTTGTGTTGTTTGGTTCGGGAGTCTAAGGACCTCTTCATTTCTAACTATGTCGACCCAGCTTAGTCGTAGTAGTCGTCTTTATAACCATATCTCAAAGGCTTTCAAGCATCGCCTCATTTAGGGTCTACGATTCCACTCCATACAGTAGCACTGGAAAAATAAAGCAATATGTCATTCGAACGCGAAGGTCAATACTAAAATCGCGGCTGCAAAGTACGTTCCTTATTTTTACAAAACTGACTCGGGCTTGTTTTACGCGGCTTTTTCTACGGTTGGATTGCAGCTAACATTGATATTACTGCTGAGTTTCTTTACTCTGTCCAGTACGGCATCTCCGAATGTTATACCGTCATCCTGTATATAGTTTTGTTTGCTTACTATCATATTTCTTCTTCTTTGTATTCTTGTGTGGGTGCATATGCTTGAAATATTTTCAGATTTATGGTTTTTGTATTTGTAATATTAGTATCCTCTCTGAGAATAGGGCGATGTTTTTTACAACTTCATTTGTGTATTTCTTTACGATTATGGCTACACCATTTTTGTGTTTTGAACTGTCTTCTCCTCAATAGTAAACAATATGATCGTCTATAGCTGCTTTCCCAGACCCTGTCCATCCACCAGTATACTTATATTTAGGTGCCTCATTTCTTTTATGGTCTTGCGAACCTTTCCTGATGCATACAGGCTTCTTACATTCAATGTACCTATTTTGTTCATGCGTCTATCTGATCGAGAGATTCTATATACTCCTACCCCATTTAAGGAGCGCCCGTACTCAAAGTCGTTATATTTATCAGCCATTTCCATAACTTTTTCTTGAGAAATTAGGATCTAGGTGGTTTCTCTTTGCCTTTCAAGAGTATATATTAGAAGAAAAGAAGAAAATATAGTAACCCGTCTGCCCTCGGAAACTTAATTGTCATTAGGGGTTAGAAGTAACAAGATTTAACCAAGAGAGGCTGATAGAAAAGATTAAAGACATTTTACTTAAGACAAGTTGAAAAAGAGTAAAATGTGAAGATTTAAAGATGGCCCTTAAGATCCGCCAGGTGTGTTTCATAAATGTATAAGTATTAATACATCTTTTGTTCTCACTCATACCTCGGGGTGTTGACTATTGACATCATTTTTACAATGTGGACGTTCCAACTCCATGGCCTGACAGATCGATCTGATGTAGCAGAGAGATCCTTCTTAATTAATCATGGTGAAGCTTGCATTCCCCTATATCCAATCCAGGAGTCGTACAAAGTAGTGTACTCGATCCAACCCTATATTTACTCTACAAAATTTACATACCTACCATAAACAATACTTTGACTGTTACTTATACAGATGATTGTGTCATAATGACCATTCATGTGAATCCAAGATAAGCATTTAAAAATTGCAAAACCATTTACCTAAACCAATGAGAAAATTGGTAAAAACATTGCGTGTCCAAGTACCTAAATACTACTAAATCGACTCAAAATCACCTTTACGTTAAAAAGAGAGAACTGCCTTCTAGTATAAAACCGAAAATTACTATACCAATAGGAACGATGTCAAATATCTAGGTATTCACATAGATAATCACCCAAATTGAGGAAAACATATTTAGTCCAAATGACTACAATATAACTGGGCATGCTTTGCAAGAAAATATATTAGAATCGGAGGTCAAGTCAAAGTATTCAAAATAAACTTCTTTATGATCGTCTGCAAAGCTTAACGTATATAGGTATTCGTTTCGTACCGGTACTCCCATGCCTTCGCATTTTCTTTTCCATGTAGCCAAGGCTTTCTTTAAGTATATTTTGAATAGGGTTGGAAATGTAGAACAACCCTGCAGGAGCCCTGCAGGAGCTTTTGTTGTGGCGAAGTCTCCTATGATTCTTGTTCCTATTTTAATGGACACTTTATTTTCTTTATACAGAGCTTTTGTAACTTCTATGAGTTCCGTCTGTATTTCTAATTTGTACATTGCCTCCCATAGTTCTGACCTTGGTACAGAGTCATGCGCCTTTCTCAGGTCCACAAATGCCAAATGTATATAGCCATTTTTTGCTTTTCTTTTTCAACAGTTGTTCCAGTGTGTATATGTGGTCTATGTAAGATCTTCCTGCCATGAAGCCCGCCTGATCCTACCCGATTTTTCCTTTTATCGCTTGCTCTATCTTTTCTCGCAGTATGTTCCCATATAATCTTCCTATTGATGATATTACGCTTATTCCTCTGTAGTTTTCGACTATCATCTCATCAAAATATACTTGCCAGCGACGTTCTAACGCTGCCATTGCTTAGAAGACTTAAAAGATTGGGTCGTCTAGATCTCTCCATCGCTTGTTTCTTGAAAGAAGTTACTCATTTATGTAAAGGTAAAAAATTTGGTAATGTAAACTAAATATAGGTTGTGTGTGCTCACCACTGGTTGTGTCTTTCACCGTATCCCTTTTTTATGTCTTTTAAATATATTGATTATTATTTTTTTGATAATAAATTGCAATAAATAAAGAAAGCTAAAAATGGCGAAAAAATTATTTAAAAAGTTAAAGCACTCTATAAAGCTGTGTTGGAATAGGAATAAAGCACTCTATAGAGCTGTGTGGGATAGGAATTATATCCTGATGGTAGAACGTACGAAAATAGTTCAACTTAACTACTACAAGATTTTTTTTTTAACAGCGATTAAAGAAGTCAGTATAGCTAGGTTACGGATAGGCACTACAAGAAGTAGACATTCTCAAAACGTTAGTTTTATTTAAATATTAATTACCAATCAGTATATATTTTGTAAACTAAGATACATATTTATATATTCTTCAGTTCTAAAAGCCCCATCATTTGGGTATAAAGCAAATATATTTATTATGTGTGAGCGCCAAATTTCCTTGTAGCATGTGTTGCATACGCTAGGAACTATTTAAAAGGGGGGACAAAACGCCATCATCACCTCGAAAATACACTTTCAGTCCTGTTTCGAGGGTTGTTAGAGGATTAAAATGATACTCAGACTATTAATTAGGCTGTCGTTGACAGGGGCAGTTCAGAAATGGAAATTCACGATAAAGCGGGCTTCAGTCTCAGCAGCTGAGCCGGGGCGAGCACGGAGGTGCTTTTGTACATGGATTACAACCCCCGTTGTGGAAAAAATTGGATGCTGCCATGTCAACCAGTAGAACGACGCGAGACTTTTTCTTTTATTTAAAATGTCGAATGTTGGGGAAGAGCCGACTGTGAAAGGTGACGCTAAAAGCAATAAACTATGACAATTAATTTTGAACCTGTAGACAGGAATGATTTGATATCCATACTTGGTTGGTTTGAAAAACACAAAATATTTGGCCAACATTGTATCTATCAGATAACGTATGTTCGTGTGCAGGCACTACCTTTATGTTAATAATTTTAAAATATGTTGGTGTATTAACACTGATAGAAACTAAAAAATTTTTTTATTATTAACTTTGTTTGGGAATTTATTTATAATCCTTTAAAATTACAAAAGAATTATCTATTTTTATTAAAATTTTTGCTTCCAATATTTTAAAGTTTAATAAAGCAAACATAAATATAAACAAACAAGATTCCAGTGCCGCCAGACGTCCCTTATTTTCTCACAAATAAAATGTATATAATAAAATACCTAGGCATTTATTATTGAGAAATAAGAATTGAGTTTTATTAAAAACGCTGTTGCCAGGTTGTGATTATAAATAATGTATTAACTTTATTCTATATATTAATAATTTACAAACAGTCAAATAGTCATAGAATAACGAACTTGCTAAAGCGTCTCGTACAACATGGAAACACTGAGCAAAAGAAATTTTTGTTGTAATTTAAAAATACATAACATTAGATCTGGCAGCTGTACTAGAACCCAAAAAGGAAGACCATATCAGAGATGGGACTCGAACAAAGAAAAATATGTTATTCTAAAAGATGCTAAATTCATTTCCTTCGAAACAGATCTTTCTGCATTGCAGGCTGAGGCTAATTTCTCACTTAACAAATCGATATGAAGGAACCATGTAAGGTTGCTGTCTATAAAAATATCAAGAAATTTTACAAAATCAAAGATACTGATCTGGCTATTGATAGGAAGCACTTCTTTATAGGATAATGCTACTGTCTTATCCACAATAATAAAGAAGACTCTACATTGGAGTCGGACGACGTTTTCATTTTAAGTAGATTAGAAGTTATAGTTGCATAAAGAGTTACAATATTAAAGTTTCTTCAGGTGATACTGATCATCAAAAAGGAAAATTTTTCATCGATATTTTTAAGTTAGTGATGTCATTTATGAAGGTAAGGAAAAGTATAGGACCCAAAACTGAACTCTGTGGTACTCCGCATACAATGCTTTTGTGACTAGAGCCAGAGGTGCCTATCCAACATAGTTGTAATTTTCAAGTTCAGTGCATGTCTGCAAATTATGTTTTTTTCTAAACAAGAGCCACAAGCCACACATGCGTATACTTCAGATAATTTTACAACCTATGCTGCCATCGATTAAAAATATTGCAAAGCACGAATGTCACTTTCGTTAAATGCCAGACGTGCCTATACAGCATTCAAGTTCGACTCGAGCAGCCGAACAGTACGGACGTGAGAGAGAAGCGTGCTTAGGTGGGGGCGACTGACCTATTGTCAACGGAGCTTTTCAGCTCCCGGTGGGTAAGACACCGAGTGTGGCATAGGCACTTGTCCTACATATTAGCGAAAAGCGGATGCGAGGTTGTTACTAGTTAAACCGTCGAGGAGCTGTTTTTATAGGCTCCTCGCGGAGGCTATAATAGCTTCGCGTTTGCGAAGAATTCGGGATCACCTCAGTGTGTCGTCAGGGATGACACTGTAAGGCCTTGACATTTGACAAGGTCGGACAGAAACGGCCCCTGCTCCTGAGGTGTGAGAAACAGGAAGAGGATCCCTCACTGTGAATACAGGGAGTGAACTACCGCGAGGTACCTGGGACGGCACCCAGTAAGCCGTACTGACAGCGGTCGGTCGGTGGAAAAAAAAACAGAGTCGTCTAAGTAGAATTTTCTTATATCTTATGAACTATTTGTTCACTGCCTTACGGCAATATGAGTGATATTCCCCCCCCCCCCCCCCAGAAAGTGTTGTCACGCAGGTGACAACACAAGAAGAAGAAGAGAATGATTTAGCCGAATCATCAAACCCCTCTGTTGACAGCTCGATCGAGCTATATAATAAATTTATTAAATCGACTAATCCCGCGATCGACGACATAGAAATCGTAATATCTGACGATGACTCCTATCTGTCCGAGTCGGAGGAAGAAAAAAGCGAAATCGACACCGATGACGATATCAATACGATGGACGCCATCGACGAAGAGCCGAGCCCAGCTGCAGAATCGCGCGAAGCCCCACCCCCAACTGTAGTAGAGACACAACCCGCCGTGGACAACGTCTCCAAAAATGAAGCCGAGCCCGAAATCGGCAAGAAAATGAAAAGGCTAAGGCCCAAAGAAGACTCTTCGGAAGACGAAGAAGTAAAGAAAAAGGCCAGAGAAATGGCGGAAAGGGAAAAGGCCAATGAGCTTTTAAGGTCGGTCAATGTACTGACGGAACAGATCAAATCCCTTAAAGAAGAAAGCCGTATCCGCGAGGAAAAGGCAAATAAACAAATCCAAGACCTTCTCGCTCAGATGACTGAGCTGAGAAACGAAAACAAAGAAAAGGACAAGGAGATACAAAAACTTGTACAACATATAATGGCATTAACAGCAGCCAAGGAGAAAGAAGAGTCAATAATGGAAATCGACCCGTGGAAAGCCTCCCTCGATAATGACGTTGTAAAGCTAGTGGAACTAGGAATCGGTTCACCTCCCCCAGTAAAGCCATCCGGTAGCAAAGGCAAGCCTAAAGAGCCGGAAAGAATCATAACAACCAAAGAACCTGCAGGTTGGACACAAGTCCAAAACAAAAAAGGAAAAAAGACAGGCACTACTACTGAGAAATCAGACAGTAGTGTGAAAACAAAAATAAGCGTCGCCGAAAAGCAGACGCAGATAATAAATCAGCGGAAAGAAATCGAATTTAACAAGGCTGCGAAAGAGGCTCATGAAAGAAGCCAGAAAAAGAAAACTGCCCAAAATAACTTGAGCAAAAATAGCCAAGTTGAAAAAGAAAACGGCGTACCAAAAGACTCACCGCAAACAAGCGAGGAGCCTATAGTAAAAGAGCCGAAACCACCGGCGATAATCCTAAAAACTGTAGGAGAACACCAAAAAATCCTGCAGAGAGCAGCCAACCAAGGCATAATATCAGTCAATAAGTTTGCACGATCAGGCAGATCGATTGTTATTAACACAAAAACCAGAAAAGATTACCTAGGAATGGTACACATCCTAGAAGAACACAGTCCAAAAGTAGAATTCATCGCATATCCCATAGATAGCGATAAACTAAAAAGAATCATTATAAAAGGGCTATCTGCTACTACTAGCACAGTAGCAATTAAAGACGAACTATACAATAAAGGAATAGAAGCAACAAGGGTGATCAATATGATCTCCAAAAAAGCTGATAAAAAAGTACTGCCACATTTCATCGTCACCCTCAAAGAGGAAGACGTTGCAAAAATTAAAAAAATATCTGATATATGCTACATGCGCATCTATGTGGAGGATGAATTCAAAATCACAAAAGACACCCTACAGTGTTATAACTGTCAAGGGTTCTATCACAGCTCAAAGGCTTGCCATTGCGGATCCAGATGTGTAAAATGCGGAGAAAACCACATCAGTAACGACTGTGAGAAAAGCCGGGAAACCGACCCCAAATGTGCAAACTGTGGTGAAGCGCACACAGCAAATTATAGAGGATGCTCTAAGGCCCCCAAAAAGAAAACACCTGCCCCAACAAGACCGGTAGGAAGACCCATAAACAGCGCTCCAATCAACAAAGGAGTCAGCTACGCACAGGCAGCGAAAAAATCCGCTGAAACCACCTCAGAATCTCCAGCACAACCACAAGAAGTGTCGGTACAGGACGCAGCTACCCTCATCGCAAACTTCCATACAGAGTATAATAACAAAATGATGGAAATGATGTCCATGATGGACAAAGCAACAAAAATGATGACTGCATTTGGAGAAGCCGTCCGAAAATGTTAGCAAACCAAAACGAAGATCTACGCATTGGGTCATGGAATTCCGGCGGAATATTCAAAAAGATCAACCTTCTGGATGAAATAATAAACAGATTAGAGCTCGATATCGTAGCCCTTCAAGAAACCAAACTAGTGGAAAGGAAAAAAACAAAATTTCCAGGCTACGATATCTATAGAACGGATCATAGAGCATTATCAGGAGGAACAGCTATATTAGTCAAAAGGGGACTCGAACACGAGCACATCCCAACACCAGACGGACTGGTGACAATGGAAGCCACAATTATTCGACTTAAGGCCAACAACGAAACACTAAAAATAGTGTCAGCTTACGTTAGACCACATGATCCGATTTTCAACGAAGATTTGAGCCTAATACTGAACTCAGAAGAGCCAACTATAATTATTGGAGACCTAAATGCTAGATCCCCCAATTGGTTTGACAGGACGACCAACCGAAACGGAAGATATCTTTGCAACCATCTCGAGAACAGACCGAACACATATGTCATCGGACCAACAGAACCGACATGTTTCCACGGAGAACTCCCCACGTATCTCGACATTGCAATCCTACACAACGTGGGTCAACAATACGAGATACACTCTCTAAATGAAGGCGATTCGACACATAACCTAATCGTCCTGACCCTGGGCGCAACAGAATTGAACTATTTGCAGCCCCACAACAGAAAGAAAACAAGTTGGCCAAACTTTAGAAGAATTGTGAGCGAGAACATCGGTAACATCCCAACAATTAATAATATTACAGAACTAGAAGACAGTGTAATAAAACTAGAACAAGCAATAAACAATGCTATCGATGCCAGCTCCAAAACCGAAACAATCACAAGACAAAAAGGAAGATTCAGGGATATAAGTATAGAACTTCAAAACCTAATCAAAGAGAAAAACCGGAAAAGAAGAAGAGCCTACCGCACAAGAATGGTAGAAGACAAAAGGATTGCAAATGAGCTAGACAGGGAAGTGAAAAAACAACTACAAAATCATAGAAATGAAAGCTGGGACTCCTATATCGATGAGCTAAATCCTAACAAATCCGCCTTCTGGAAGTTATCTAAAATCCTTCGAAAGGACAAGAAACCCATACCTCCCCTACACGGAGTAAACGGGATTGTCCATACGGAAATCGACAAAGCCGAAGTCATGAAGGACGAACTAGAAAGGGCGTGTAGAAACAACGAAGACCCCGACGATGACATAGACTTTGAAGAAGAGGTAGAAAGAACAGCGAGAAGACTTAGAAGGAAAAAGGGCAGAATAGGTATTACACATACATCTCCCGAAGAAATAAAGGAACTTATAAAAATGACAAATGCCAAAAAAGCCCCAGGACCCGACAACATCACAAATAGGGCGCTGAAAAATCTACCAACAAAAGCTATTGTTTATATCACTAACATAATAAACAACATGCTAAAACTACGATATTTCCCAGATAGGTGGAAAGAGGCACACGTAATAATGATTGCAAAACCTGGTAAAAACGGCACATTTCCGCAAAATTACAGACCTATCAGCTTATTATCATCTATAAGCAAGATAGCGGAAAGAGTTATACTAAAAAGACTCAATGAAGAATCACAAATGCTAGGAACCATACCAGAGGCTCAATTCGGGTTCAGAAGCGAACACTCCTGTGAATTACAGGTACTACGACTTACAGAATTCATCACCAAAGGATTTAATGAAAAAATGTACACAGCTACAGCTTTTCTGGACGTCAGCAAAGCCTTCGACAGAGTCTGGCACCATGGACTCATCTATAAAATGAATGAATTTGGTTACAGTGAGGCGATGACATGCCTCCTTGCGTCATATCTTGCCAACAGAAGGTTCAGAGTTCGAATAGGGGCAACCCTATCCGAAGTCGGGACCCTGGAGGCGGGTGTTCCTCAGGGAGCGGTGCTGTCGCCGTACCTGTACACCATCTATACGGCCGACACGCCAAAAGAGCCAGGCTCTCTGTTGAGTCTTTACGCTGACGACACAGCAATAGCTGTTAGCTGGAGAAACCCGGATCATGCAGCTAATCATCTGCAAAGAGCACTAAACAGATTCCAAAGATGGTGCATAAAATGGAAAATAGCCCTAAATCCAGATAAAACACAGGCTGTAATGTTTAGTCACAGAAGAAGTGTACCAAATCGCGAAATTACAATCGAAAACACCCCAGTAGACTGGACCAACCAGGCTAAATACCTAGGGGTACATCTAGATAAGAAGCTAACGTTCACTGAGCACATCAATCAGCAAATACGCAAAGCCAAAGCGTTGAAAAGTCAGCTCTCAACACTTATTGGAAGGAAAAGTAAACTACGATTTAAAACCAAAATCAGGGTTGCGAATAGTATTATCCTGCCAGTCCTAACATATGCATCCGCTGCGTGGGGACACACCTGTAAAACAAACAGGAAAAAGATACAGACTACTCAAAATCAAATAGTCAGAGATGCCCTTAAGATACCAAGGTACGTACCCTTGAGATATGTATATAGAGACTCAGGACAAACAAGAATCCTACGCACGCTAGACGAGAGAGCATATGAAATTTTTAACGGACTAAGAAACCACCCCAGCAGAATGTTAAGAGAGCTGACTAACTACAATGAAAACACAAGGACGGTACACAGAAGACCAAAACAACAGATAGCTCGATATAGGGAGAACCCGAACGAATAAATAAAGAATGAGATGGTTGCAAGAAGAACGAACAAAGAAATGCAGTCAATCAGAAAACACACCAAAAAAAACTCTGGCGAGAGGGTACGCTTTTCTTTTTTAGGTTTTTAGGTTTTTAGGTAATTATAAGTCCAATATACACCGGGGTGTGTGAGAGCATTATACACTTGGGAATGCACACCCCAATACACGCACACAAATAGGATTAAGGAAAAAAGGAAAGAATTGTTGCCCAGGCATTTTATAGTCCCGAGGCCACAAGGAAGTCCACAAAAAAAAACAAAAAAAAAAAAAAAACAAAACAAAAAAAAAAAAAAAAAAAAAAAAAAAGAAGTGTTTTCTGATTAAATAACATAAATTCATATTGATACATTCATACTTTTCATTAAACCGTTTAACGTAAATTTACCTTATATAGCAAATATAGAAGGGGCCCGCCAGGCCTTCTATATACCGCTCCGCGGACTAGGCCCTTAAGGCAGATCGAAATGAAAGATCTACTCGCGAAATCCGAGCACTGAGGTCATGTGCGGCATGCATGGGCTTGGTGGCCGGACCCCTCTCGGGTGCTCAGCCGGCGAGGAGAACAAAATTTATTTTGTCAAATCGGCGGCTGAGTGACCGAGCACACACTCTTTTCCGGACATAGAGTCATCAGCTCAGGCTGATGGCTCTATGGTCGGAACACACGTTCTTTTTTCTTTTTTTAGGGACTCAAGTCCCGACGTAAAGCTAGAGTAAAATCAATTGAGTCAGTAAAGTAAATAGGGAGAAAAGCCTAGATGTGGCTACCCCTACAGTTAGGTGGCATAACCACATTCACTAAAAACCGAGGATGTCCTATTACCCAGGGCATCTTAAGTAAATTTCAGATCATAAGCCTCCTCACGTAAGTCACACGATGAGGAGGGGTGGTGGAAAAGCCTGGGGGTCAGATAGGTACCACTTCGACTAGCGAGGTGTGACCGGTTTGATCTTCGGACATGTGGATCCCATTCTTACATTGGTATACACATGTTCCTAGGGGCAGGGTTGATCACAACAAATTTCTAGTATATGAATCACATTATTGTAGGCATCACAAGTAAAAAATATTTGCCCTCAAATTTAAACATGGCCTTAATGTATAATGAATATAACAAATCTTGTGAAGTTGTGGAAAAGAAGCCATTGTCTTTTTTGTCTTTAGAGATACTTTTAATTCTTCTTTTAATTTGTCGTTTCACAGGCCACAAAAGGACACATGTCAAAAATGCGATTATTTTAAAACTCTGCTCAAAACAATAAATGAAGGGAAAGACAAACTAAGATTGAAGTGGAAAGAAACCTACACTAAAACAAAACAGAAGCTTTGAAACAATTAAAAAAGAAAGAAACTGAAGCAGCAAAAAAAAGAAGCAAAACATGTTGCAGTTTTTGATCCATAGAGAACCTTGACAATGTCAGTTCTGTCTACATCGAGTTAGAATCTATGGAGAAGCTATGAGCATATTAACGTATGTACTAAACACGGCGTAGGTAGGCGTGGCTAACTGTGATATCAATATGGCGGTGGGATCATGGCCGGACTCAATAATATTAAAACTACTATAAAAATATGACTAGTTATTCAGAAGGTTTAATCATAATCTAAAAAAGTGCAGTACATTTTTAATAAACTATGATTTATTTATCCCGCGGTAAACACTAAAAACACGATATATTATATATAAAGATAAATTAATACAGTCCAATACTATTAATTTATTCTCTGAAGTACGGGCCATTACTTTGTTTACATATTTGTATACTAACCTGTAAAACGTTATTCCTGAAGATTTTTTATTAACATTGCTTCTGCCACTGCAACTACGTTGAGAACAAGAAACCATTATTATGCACTATCACAATATATTATTACAGTTTCTATAAAAGTATTATAAAACTAAAAATATTCGAAAAACAACAAACGTAAATAAACATATACGATCTGTCAAAAGTGGCAAAACAATATGGCTGAAGTGAGGTCGTTTTTAGTCACGTGATGCCCTCTCCATAGATTCTAACTCGATGGTAGCTTATTAAAACAACAGATGTAGGTTTTCAATTTGTGTGTACGTAATGAAGTTGAAGAGATTGTGTCATGTTTGATCAGGTATATTTCTTTTTTGCCTGAAACAACATCCATCCTAAATTTATATTCTTTTTTTTGTCGTTTTTGGGCTTCATAATTAAATGCAAGGAAGCAATGTAAAGGAAATAAATTAAAATTTTTTTATGCCTGGACACAGTTTTTCAAATTGTGATCAAAATTTTGGTGTCATTGACAAGGAAAAAAAATATAGCGAAAATATATTTATGCCACACGACTGGATAAACGTCGTAAAATTCTCAAAGAAAAAGGAGCCTAAATTTTTTACTCATAAAATTTAAAAAAAAAAAGATTTTTTCAGCACCAAAAAATTGGAGCACGACAGCGTAAATAGAAAGAAAGCAAGTACAGGAAAAAAAGTAGAATGGCTTAAAATTTCCTGGATTCAGTTTAACACTGATAGTTACTTTTCTGAAGTAGACTTTAGGAAAAGATACGTGGCCGTCCTTTAACAAATCCATACATAAAGTTAGATTTATTATTTACCGAAGGAACCGGGAAAACAGAAGAGGAAAAGAAAGCTCTAATCTCATATCCACCACGACTATTTTAAATCTCTCAAGTACACCAATTAGATGGATACAGGACTAGGACAGATTCAAGAGGAAGAGGAGCAGATTGGGTAATACGTTTTTTTTTCGGTTCAAACTATTTTTCAGTTTCGCTAGTGCGAAAAATGTATATACCACATTTTTTCCTTTTTTCTTTAAAATTAAAGCTGATTATGAAATATTTTTTTTGCTTTATTTTACCTGAATTATTTTAGTTTCTCCTATACCAAATCCCCAAAATGTAGTAATGTTACTTTATTTAGAAATGTATATAACCGATTAACTTTGCCCTTAATTATCTCAAAAGAGTGAATTTGTTGTATATGTAGTCACGTCTGGTTCTGATCCACTCATTTGCTCTAACTAGTTGTTTTCTATTCCTAAATTAAGATTGGAATCAATTCAAAGGAATATCTCGAATTCCGTAGAAATTTAGTTTTTTTATTAAAATGTGATTTGCACAATTAAAAGCTTTGGCATAGTCGCAAAAAACAGTGGCAGTGTAAAGATTATTGTTTAGTGCTTGATAGACCTCATGTTATAAAGGAAACATAGCATCGCTGGTACATTTATTAAATAAAAGCCGAACTGACTTTGTGATAAAATGTTATTTTTTACGAGAAAGGACATAAGTCGGGCTTTTATAAGTCTCTCAATAATTTGGGATAGGACCGGTAGTAAGGGAATGGGTCTATAGCTACAGACATTCGATCAGGTATATTTCTTTTTTGCCTGAAACAACATCCATCCTAAATTTATATTCTTTTTTTTTGTCGGTTTTGGGCTTCTTAATAAAATGCAAGGAGGTAATGTAAAGGAAATAAATTTTAAATTTTTTATGTCAGACACAGTTTTTCAACTTGTGATCAAAATTTTGGTGTCATTGACAAGGAAAAAAAAATATAGCGAAAATGTATTTGTGCCAGACGACTGGATAAACGTAGTAAAATTCTCAAAGAAAAAGGAGCATTTTTTACTCAGAAAATAAAAAAAAAAGATTTTTTCAGCACCAAAAAATTGGAGCACGACAGCGTCAATAGAAAAAAAGCAAGTACAGGAAAAAAAGTAGAATGGCTTAAAATTTCCTGGATTCAGTTTAACACTGATAGTTACTTTTCTGAAGTAGACTTCAGGAAAAAGATAGGTGGTCGTCCTTCAACAAATCCATACATAAAGTTAGATTTATTATTTCCCGAAGGAAGCGGAAAAACAGAAGAGAAAAAGTAAGCTCTAATCTCATATCCACGACGACTATTTTAAATCTCTCAAGTACACCATTTAGATGGATACAGGACTAGGACAGATTCAAGAGGAAGAGGAGCAGATTGGGTAATACGTTTTTTTTTTCGGTTCAAACTATTTTTCAGTTTCGCTAGTGCGAAAAATGTATATACAAGATTTTTTCCTTTTTTCTTTAAAATTAAAGCTGATTATGAAATATTTTTTTTTGCTTTATTTTACCTGAATTATTTTAGTTTCTCCTATACAGAATCCCCAAAATGTAGTAATGTTACTTTATTTAATATAACCGATTAACTTTGCCCTTAATTATCTCAAAAGAGTGAATTTGTTGTATAGTCACCTCTGGTTCTGAGCCACACATTTGCTCTAACTAGTTGTTTTCTATTACTAAATTAAGATTGGAATCAATTCAAAGGAATATCTCGAATTCCGTAGAAATTTAGTTTTTTTATTAAAATGTGATTTGCACAATTAAAAGCTTTGGCATAGTTGCAAAAAACAGTGGCAGTGTAAAGATTATTGTTTAGTGCTTGATAGACCTCATGTTATGCAGTAAACATAGCATCGCTGGTACATTTATTAAATAAAAGCCGAACTGACTTTGTGATAAAATGTTATTTTTCACGAGAAAGGACATAAGTCGGGCTTTTATAAGTCTCTCAATAAATTGGGATAGGACCGGTAGTAAGGGAATGGGTCTATAGCTACAGACATTCGATTTTTCACTACCCTAATGAAAAGGAATAATAATGGCTGTTTTTAAGCACTCTTGAAATATGCCTTTTTCGAAGAAATCATTAATTAGTGAGATCAGGACTTTCAACACATTCTTTGGAAGATTTGAGAAAATGTTTATGGATAATCCATCAGTACTACAGAAAGATGTACTTTTGATACTACTGATTGTTTGGATCAGTTCAGATTTATCAACTGGTCTTATAAAGAATGGAATCGAGACCTTTTTTAAATTGGGGTGATAGAAAATAGGATCTTGTTGTGGCAAAATAGTTTATGTTATATTTTTACTTACATTAAAGAAGTACTCATTTAGATTTCTAGAATTTAGAAGAGAAAATGTTTGAGCCGTGTTAGTTTATTTCTAAGATAGTTTATTATGTACCAAGTTTCTTTTGCACCTTTTTTAAAGATTCCCATACGATCTTAATAGTACGTATTTTTAGCTGTTTTGATAAGTTGTGGATAGGTTCCTCTGTACTTGGAGATATATTATATAAGACGTTAATACTAAATTTCTTGATATACTGTAGTAAAGGCATATTATTGGGTGATATGCGGATACCTTTGGTAGTCCAGCGTTTGTGATGTTTTGACTTAATTGTAATTAAAGAAAATGCATTATTGAAAATGCAGACAAGCCTATCCAAAAAATCACTAAAATTATAGTCCACATCCACAGAAGGAAACTGCCACCCAGAAGTCAAATTTTGGAATTTACGAAAATTCTGAGCGGAAAAAATCCTACCTTAATGTTGGGTTTTTGAGGATGGTTTGTTAAGAGGGTTAAACTTGGTATAAACTGCTTCATGATCAAATAGTTCTGCAATAATAATTGTTAAGCGTACATCAAGCAGTAAGAAATCTGAGACAATATAATCAATTATGGTAGAAGTTGTTTATATAAGAATATATATATATATATATATATATATATATATATATATATATATTAGAAATTCAATAATTAATATGTTTTTAAGCATTTATAATAATATTTTACGGATACTACTAAATGGGCATGTATTAACCAAGACAGAAGAATTGATTAGTGCAAGCATGAATTTCGTTTTTTTTTTAAATCTAATTGTGAGTTTGCAAAAGAATTAAAACGCAAGCCCTGCCAACAATGGTCCTTAAAATAACTTTTTGAATACTAATGAATAGGTGAAACTATAGATAAAAAATCAGTAAAACCTCCTAACAATTACGGCTTCTCGCAACTTCAAAGTCGCATCATTGATTATTCAATACGCTCCTATCTGAAAGGATGCTGATGAAAGGAACAAAACGGTAACCAATTTCTAGGGGAGCTATTGTTACTTTTTAGCCTATCGTTATGAATATATATTGTGTGAAGCCGTACCAGTATTAGCAATCGATTCCATTCTTACAATATTAGCATTTATATTAAAGCTGTGTTTGAAGCCTATTGCAGAGACACGTTATTGTTTCTCCAGTAATTGGAAATTATAGATAACAATAACCTCCACAAAACAGGTATAATCAGATTTATCAATAATTCAATTCGGATTAATTGTTCCATAGTATTCGGATGCCATTCATATTCAAACCTTTCTGTCTTTCTCTTTCCGTGGGAAATGGGATAAACAATTTTAAACTACAACATGACATTTTTGTTTATCTGTTACACAACCTGGTTATGAAATGTGTACATATAAACAATAAAATTGCAGATGGCACTTACTGTCTTATTTTAAAACAAAATTATTATAAAATAAATTATATAGAATGATATTCACAATGTAATATTATAATAAACTAATACAATACGGCTTATGAAATGCTATGTACGATCAGTGCTGTACTATTTCGTGGATAAAGAGAATCACCATTACCGAGGTGTTAAGGCGTATGAAAAAAAAGATGCAGATGCAGATTAACACTAGAAAGTCGGGCTTAGCATACCTACCTAGAAAGCCCGAAGGGATCATTTTGGCCCCAAGTTCCTAAATCAATAAAAACCAAGTTTAGAATTAACTATTTATTTGGGAATAAACAAAAAATAAACATAAACAGTTTTAAGAAATTATATAAACTCTTGACGATAGAATTTGATTTAATTTTTTAGTTTCATTTTAAACATTTGGAACACCATACAGTTTGCAGTTTTTGGCATTTGTCACACATTGTCTTGTTACAGCCGTGGCACTCATTGGAAGTATGATTTCCTTTACAAAACATTTTTAACTGACATTTTTTTCTTTTTTGGTTAGGAACAGTGCTGGTGGTTGGTAAATCCGGTGGTGCTGGGTATAGTACCAGATTTCGGGAGGCAAGGTATGGAGCCCGTAATTCTTCACACAGCTGAAGAATAAACTTACGACGACTGATTTTACTTCCAGTAACTTCTTTATAAATAATCCATGCATTTATTGCTCCTAAGTCAAGAATGTTATAAAACACGTGCATTGGCCATCGTCTTCAAGCAACTTTTGTAGTATAAACACGCGCCATTTGGTCCACTACATCAACCTTGTATTTTGTTTTATTATAAAAACTTACTGTTTGAGGAAGTTTTTTTCCATTGACAGCAACATCCACTGATTGATGTAATGAGCTAAACAAAAGCACATTTTTATGACTCTTTCCTTGGTATGCAGTAAGTGTTATCTTTTTGTCGCTCTGGAATATATGGGTAACATATAATTCTCCATTTTTACTCTTTACGCTTAGAGGAACTTCCTTTCTGTTGCGATTCAAAGTACCCACAAGACTTGTTGATTTTTTTTGCAATGCCTTGGCCAATTTTAACGATGTAAAGTAGTTATCTGTCGTAACATTTTTGCCCTTTCTGTATCTAAGCATTGTTAAAATGTTAACAGATTTTTGTTAGTTTTGATTCTCCCCGTATATTTTGCTAAGATTCCGCGTACAAAAATACAGACGCCATAAAACAATGACAAAATTAAGTAACAAACCACATGTTTACATATCTTAGTAATAATTTTTTTCTTACATTTTGATTAATTTAGTGGTATTGCTTACTTTTATTTTCACTGAAGATGGACTGATAAGTCCAAAAACGTTTCAAAATTATTTGCCAAGATATTAGTGTTTGAGTCACCAAAAATAAAATTTCAGTCAACTGAAGTGTTCTGAGGATCTGGTGGATAAAGGTCTGTAAGTTCTACCAATATATTATGTAGCATCGCCATATAAACAAATCTGCGGATTTGTTCGATTCTTTCGGATAGTTTAAGATAAGGGAACGGTAAAGAAGCATAAATGGGACAAGTATTGGAAATTAACGGGAAAGGCACATTGTTGGAGGAGTCTAAACTCTCTTTTGTGTTGTAGCTTATCTATAATAGATGGATCATAATCATTGTTAACTGCAATTTGGTTGATTATGTCCAATTCTTTATTGAACTTAGTTTGAGAAAAAGGTAAAGAATATAACCTATAAATAAAACTGCGAAAAGCAGCTATGAGCTGATTTAGAGTTACTTTAAATGAAGACTAAGCAGTCATAAATGTTTCGAAACCAGTGTAAAATCTCAATATTTTTTTTAATATGATTGGATTCTAAATTATCCATAAAGTCATCAGCTAAGAACGGGGATATGCAACTACCCATTGCTAAACCAGCAGGTTGTTGATAAAGGTTGTTATTGAAAACAAAGTAATCTTGAGACAGACAAATTGTTAGAATATTTAAAATTGATGAAATATTAATGGGAGAGATAGATTTATTGGTAAGGAGTGTGTTAAGCAGAATAATAGATTTCTGTTTAGGCACTGAAGTGAATAAATTGCTAACATCAAAGGATGTTATAGTAGAATTAAGGTTGATAATTTAAAGTTTTTCAACTAACTGATGAGAGTTAGAATCTGTGAATTGGGGGGTGAACTTGATAAAGTTTTTTAGAGTGCTTAGAATGAATTTAAATAAAATAGAAACTGGAGTATTCCAGCGAATAGGAATGTCAACTTTGTTTATCTAAGGTAAACCATACAGTCTGGGAATGAAAGGGTTATAGGGAATTTTATGGTACGGTGCTTCTTGTTGAGAAAAGAAATTGGAGAATTGTTTTATACCGTTTTTGATTTTAAAAATAAAAGATTTAGATGGATCAACTAGGAGAACGGTAAAGTTGTTGTTGTCTAAGAAAAAAATGACTTTCTTAATATAAAGTTGTTGATCGAAAATAACTAGGCAATTGCCTTTATCAACTGCTGAAAATGAGGTGATAATTTTTGATTTTCTTTATGATTGAATTTAAAGTAAGGAGATGAGACTTGTTTTTATTAAGGGACATATTGGGGAATGTTAAGAATGAAGATGTATTGTTAATAGAAGTAGAGGGTAAAGAAGACGAAGGAGATTTATTGTTGCTGAATATAGAAGAACTAGATTAGGAGAGAAATTTGGTTTTAAATCTGTTAATTGTTTAAATGCAAGAGTTTCTTATTGAAGTTTTTTGTACGAGAGAAATGGACAAATTTAGGATAACTGTATCTGTTTTAATTAAGAGACTCTTTAGAGCTTTAATATATAATTTAGTAGGAACGGAGTATTTGAGATCAAAGTTTGGCAGTTTTTGTTCTTCTACGGAAAATTGAACGTTTTAGAGATTTTTGATCCTAGGATGGAACCGAAAATTGGAAAGTTTTTTGTATTTAGAAGCAGCAAAATTTATCAGATCTAATCTTTTCTTTAATCGAATGTTGTAATTTATTGTTTAGTGTATTGAATTTATTTGAATGGAAGTAATCAACCTTATCTTGAATACCTGACATGAAGATGTTTATATTATGTAACATAATATAAAGTTTCGAGTGGGGAATTATACGTTACAGGCTTACAGTTAATATAGTTTAGCTTACTGTAGTAGTTACAAATTTCTTTCTTTACAAGTTTAAACTGGATAAAAGTTCTGATGTTGGGAGTTATATTTTTTAAGTTTCGATTTTACAGAATGTTGGAAAAACCTTATGATCTAAGCATCTAGAGATGAACCATATATCCATTTTATCATTGCTCCGTTGTGTGTCTAATCGCAAGTACTGTAGAGCCAAATTGACCATACTGTCATCTATAAACTTAAAATAGGAGAACTCCTGCGAGTTTTCTGCATACCATATAGTTAAGAAACTCTGACATTAAAGTGGAACACTTCAGTTGAAATAGGTATATTTAATTAAAAATTATCATCAGTTCATTTTCAATGATACTAAAAGTAAGCAATACCACTTAATTAATAAAACCGTAAGGTAAAATTTTAGCTTCTTTCTTCTTTCAGTACTCTGTCTGATTATCGAACGTTGGCGATCATATTGGCAATAATAACTATGTTTACGGCGGCTCTAAATAAATTAGCGGTGGTCTCTTGATACCGTTCTCGGAGATTTCGGAGCCAGGATGTTCTTCGTCGGCCTGGGCCTCTTCTTCCGGCGATCTTACCCTGTATTATGAGGTGTAGAAGGTTATACCTCTCTGGATGTCTCATTACATGACCGAAATATTGTTACTTTCGAATTTTTATCGTGTTTGTTATTTCTGTGCTCTTTTTCATTTGATGTAAAACTATTTCATTTCTTATTCGATCAACCCAACTTATCCGCAATACTCGTCGATAAATCCACATCTTAAAGGCCTCTAATTTTTTCATTAATGTCTCTATAAGGAACCAGCTCTCCATACCATACAGCAATGTGGAGAATATGTAGCAGCGTATTAATCTGAATTTAAGGTTTAACGTAATATCTCTATTAATTAGAATTTTCTTTAATTTGTAGAAGGCGGCTCTGGATTTTTCTATGCGTATTATTATTTCTTAGATTGTCAGGCCATGGAGTGGGGTGTCAACTTTGGAAAAATGGCGTGCACCCTATTCTTCATGCTATGGCATGCTGGACGAGCCATACAGTCTGTAGTCAACACCCCGAGGTATGAGCGGGAACACAAAGTGAATAAATACTCATATGCTTATGAAACGCACCTGGCGGATCATAAGGGCCTTCACATTTTACTCTTTTTCAACTTGTCTTGAGTGAAATGTCTTTAATCTTTCCTATCAGCCTCTCTTGGCTAACTCTTGTTTTTTCCGACCCCGAATGGCGATTAGGTTTCCGAAGGCAGACGGGTCACTATATTTCCTTCTACTACAACTCTAAAACTCGCCAACACGCTTGGCCAGCGCGGCGTTTCAAGGCCAAATTTCCCCTCATGATGGATACATTAAGTGTACGGCCCTCAGTCCCCGGCGGTTCCAATTTCCCTGACCAAGGTGGCGGTCAGAATAGTGTTGGAGCAGAGGGTGCTAAGAATCACCGGAAGAGATCAGGCCACCAAAACAAACGACAAATGCATATATGTGCCTACAATGTACAAACTTTATCAACAGAAGCATCAATGATAGAACTGGAGAATGAACTACAACACATAAAATGGGATATAATCGGTATAAGTGAAGTTCGACGTCGAAAAGAAGATCAAATAATACTTAAGTCTGGAAATATGTTCCATTTCAGAGGAAACGAAGATTCATCTGTTGGAGGAGTGGGTTTTTTAATCCATAAAAAATGGGTACCAAACATAATCACAATAAAAAGTATATGTACCAGAGTCATTTATCTTATTTTTAAATTAAACCCAAGATACAAACTTAAAATTATACAGGCTTACGCACCAACTACGAGTCACCCGGATGAGGAAGTTGACCAATTTTATGAAGATATCAGAGCAGCTATACAAACTTCAAAAACACATTACACATTGATAATTGGAGATTTTAACGCCAAACTGGGATTCAAACAAGATGATGCAGAATCTGCTATGGGAAACTTTGGATTTGGTGAGAGAAATGAGAGAGGTAACAGGCTTCTTGACTTCTTACATCAGGAAAATCTCTTTGTGATGAACTCATTCTTCGGAAAGAAACCCCAACGTAAGTGGACATGGAAGAGTCCGAACCAAAGAACAAAAAATGAGATTGATTTCATAATATCAAATCGGAAAGATATTGTTCAGGATGTAACAGTATTGAATAAATTTTCAACAGGGAGCGACCATAGACTAGTTAGAGCAAAAACCACTTTTAACACTGAAGTTGAAAGAACAAAAATGATCCTCAAAAAGAAAAGTGGAAGGTGGCTGTTCCCAGAAGATATAACACTTTACGAAGAAAATATTAAGACTAGTTTGGATACACACGACTTAGAGAATATCAGCATCAATGAAATGAACAATAATATTACTCAAATATTGAAAGAAGCTGAAAAGAAATACTGTCCTCGTCCTGAAAATAATAACAAAAAATTAAGCCACAACACAAAACATCTTCTAGAGGAAAGAAGAAAACTTAGGGAAAATCAGGATCATAACCAAAATGAACTAAGAATTTTGAATAAGACAATTAAAAAGGAAGTTAGAAAAGATCTGAGACGATACAATACGATGGAAATAACTAGAGTAATAGAAGAAAACAAAAGCTTGAAAGTACTCAGACAGAGCATGTCCATTGGAAGAAAAAACGTCCACAAATTAAGAAATGAACAGGGGCAAATCATTGAGGATAGAATTCAAATTATGAATACGATAGAGAGTTTTTATAGACAACTATACAAAGAACAGCAATGTAACCGGAGTGGATCATTACCAAAGATAATCAATCAGGGATCTGAAATTTTACCGGACGTAACACCCAATGAAGTTCGAAGGTCAGTGCAAGAAATGAAAAACAATAAGTCCCCCGGAGGCGATGAAATAGTGGCAGATGCCTTGAAGGTGGCTGGAAAAAGATTATGGCAGGTCCTTGCCAAACTATTCACTAGATGTTTGCAGGAAGCAATAACACCAACCCAGTGGTATAACGCAGAAATTATCATACTTCATAAAAAAGGGGATGCTACCGACCTCAGGAATTACAGGCCCATAAGTCTACTTTCACATATTTATAAACTATTTACAAAAATAATTACGAAACGCCTAGAAAATAAATTGGAATTTTATCAGCCCATAGAACAGGCGGGTTTTAGAAAAGGCTATGGAACAAACGATCACCTACTGGTAATAAAAAATCTTATAGAAAAATGCACTGAATATAATAAACCACTAGCTTTAATATTTGTCGACTATGAAAAGGCATTCGACACCGTAAATCAACAAAAAATGTTGGAAGCCTTGACAGAATGCCGAATTGACTATCGGTATATAAATATAATTAAACATATATACCAAAACGCAACAGCCAGTGTTAGAGTGGGTGATCGTCAAACCCAGAAATTCCCGATACAACGTGGAGTACGCCAGGGGGACACCATATCGCCGAAACTGTTCACTACGCTTTTGGAATATATATGTAAAAGGGCAAAACTGACCGACAAGGGCATAAACATAAACGGAGAAAAGCTTAGCCATCTAAGGTTTGCAGATGATATTGTACTAATAGCTGATAGGATAGATGAGGCCAAAGAACTTTTAAATCAGCTCTACCTTTCCTCGCTAGAAGGGGGATTGAAAATAAATATATCTAAAACCCAGATGATGACAAATCTTGTAGTCAGCGAAGATATATGCGTAGGAACAAGATCCATAGACCAGGTAATGGCCTATAAATACCTAGGTCATGAGATTCGCATAGGAAAAGATAACCAAACCGTTGAGCTTCTCCGTCGTATAAGACTGACTTGGGCAGCCTTCGGCAAGCTGAACCATATTTTCAAATCGTCTGATATACCAATATGCCTTAAAAGAAAAACGTTTAATCAGTGTGTTTTGCCAGTGTTAACTTACGGTGCCGAAACGTTGACCATGACAAGGAGAACAGTTCAAAAGATCCGTGTGTGTCAAAGGGCGATGGAGCGTGCTATGTTGGGCGTTTCACTACGAGACAAGATCCCAAATCGCCAGCTACGACAAAGAACAGGAGTGGCTGATGCAGTAGAGAGAGTAGCAACACTGAAATGGAACTGGGCAGGTCACGTGGCTCGAATGACAGATAATAGATGGACAAAGCGGATACTGGAATGGAGACCAAGAGATGATGCCTACCGAAGCAGAGGTCGTCCACCAACACGTTGGACTGACGATCTAAAACGTTGTCATAGGAATTGGATGCAAGAGGCACAAGATCGAAATAGATGGAAAATTATGAGGGAGATCTATGTCCAGCAGTGGATAAGCGAAGATTGAATGATGATGATGATGATGATTATTATTTCTTTATTTATATCCCAGTTATCGTTAACGTTTGCACCCAAGAAGGTAATATTGTGGACTCTTTCTAACTCTATTCTGCCGTTTTGCTGACAACCATAAGTTTTCTCTTAGAAGTATTAAGTTTTAGCCCATATTCATTACATGCTTCGGTTACCCTGTTTATAAGTCGTTGCAAGTCTTCTTCATTGGAGGCAATAAGTACCGTGTCGTCTGCATATCTGAGATTGTTGACATTAATTCCGTTGATTTTAATGCCTGTATCTTCAACTAAGGCTTCTTTAAAAATAAGTTCGGAGTAGATATTAAAAAGTAGAGGCGATAGAATACATTCTTGCCTCACTCCACGTCATATTTCCACTGCTTCCGTTGTGTTGTGTCTAGCTCGTATGTTTGCACATTGATGCCAATACAAATTTTTGATAATACGGAGGTCTCGGTCATCAATTCCCACCTGTTACAAGACACCTATAAGTTTGTAATGGTTTACTCGGTCAAAGGCCTTTTTGAAGTCGATAAAACACATATATACTAGTTGTTCTATATCTCTACATCTTTAAACCATGACCTGCAAACTGAATAGTGCTTCTCTGGTTCCGAGGTTGTTTCTGAAACCAAATTGTGTTTCACTTAGTTGTACTTCTATTTTGTTGTAAATTCTCGAGTGCAGTATTCTTAGGAAAATTTTCAGTACATGACTCATCAGACTGATAGTGCGATGATCGCCACACTGTTTGACATTTATTTTTTCGGTATCATTACAAATATTGACAGTAGCCAGTCTGTTGGTATATGTCCTGTTTCGTATATTTTATTAAAGAGGCTTAGAAGACAATGTTTGCCTTTATCGTCAAGCAGTTTGATTATTTCGCTTGGAATTTCATCTGGACCGGTTGCTTTCCTATTCTTTGATAGCTTTATAGCTCTTTCCATTTCATCGAGTGTTATGTTTGGACCAGTCGATTTGTTTTTGATTTGAATTTCTGTTCTATCTTCATCAAACAGCTCCTTAATATATCCGTTTCACCTCTCTAATCCGTCGTGTTCATTGACTATGATATTTCCTTGTTTATCAAGTAAACTACCTGCAGTTGATCTATATGTTCCAGTTATTTCTTTCACCTTTTTATACATATTAAACGTGTCATTCTTTTTCTGCAGTTTTTCTATTTCAAGACATTTGTTGCTGTACCATTTTTCCTTTGCATTTCGGATTTTCCTTCTGATTTCTTTATGAATTTTATTGTATTCTTCAGTGTTTATATTTTTCTGTTTTCGCCTCTTTTCCATTAGTTCCAATATTTCATCAGTCATCCATTGTTGTTTGCGATTATTAATAGTTTTATATTTTTTAGTTGTTTCTTGCATAATACTTTTGACATGATTCCAGTGGTCTTCGACGTTATATGTTGCTTTCGATTTTTCGAACTTCTTTTTTATCTCTTGTGTAATTTCATGACTATTATTTTAAATACAGTCAGTGTTCGGTTAGTCGGTTGTTGGCGTTTTACTATTTTAAGTTTGAGTTTTATGTCACTTATTAATAAGTTATGATCTGAGGGGACATCGGCTCCAGGTAGTGTTTTAGTTATTTTGATTGAATTTCGTGTATCTTTTTTGAGTACCTCTCATTAATTGTTATATAATTGATCTGATTTCTTATGATCTTTTCTTTAGTATCTGCTGGTGACTTCCAAGTAAATAAACGACGCTTGGGTAATTTTAAGAACGTATTTTTCATACAAAGAATGTTCTCTACGCAGAATTCTACAAAACGGTCTCCTCTGTCATTACGTTGTCCAAGTCCAAAATTCCCTACAATGTTTCCTTGTCTACCTTTTCCTACTTTGGCATTGAAGTCCCCCATTATTATAGTTATGTCTTTGTTTTTCAGCTGACTCATTACCTTCTTTATACCATCATAAAAATTCTATATGTCATCTTCACTTTTGCTGGCTGTGAGCGCATAAACTTGGACCAGATTTATATCTATTGGTTTTGAGTTTAAGTGCATCACGATGACTCTGTCCGGAATGTAACTTACAGATTTAATACAGAAAGAGATTTCTTTATGTACAATGAATGCGACGCCATTCCGGTGGTTAGTGCCTTCTTCTCCGGAATAAGATACATCGTGGTCGTCTATGTTACATTTACCAGTCCCTGGCCACCGCATTTCGTTTATCCCAAGAACTGGTATATTGAGCCTTATCATCTCACGTATGGTGTTTTGTATCTTACCAGGCTCGTAGAGACTTCTCACATTCCATGTGTCTATTCTGATACCTGATTTTATTCTGATTTCTTTTCCTTTATCACAGGGATTTTGCTGGATAACGACCTGGGAAGCCCTGTGTGCTTGTCTTCTCTTGCCGGATCTTGGTTTCCGATGACCATGATCAGTATACCTTTTCTTTTTAAAATTTTAGCTAAGATATGAAAACATATGGGTTGTTACTTACTTTTTTAGTACTTGAATAGTCACAGAACCAAACAGTGATTGAGTGATGAATAAAACAATTAAAGGTATTAAATTGTAAGGCAGAATGCCGATGCTGTTAGATTGCCAACCGAGAACGTAAACGAGGCTATTTAGCAAGTAGTAAAAAAGTAAGTAACAAACCACATGTTTATCTTAGTCAAAATTTTACTTTACGTTTTTATTAATTTAGTGGTTTTGCTTACTTTAGGTTTACTGAAGATGGACTGATAAGTCTGAAAACGTTTTGAAATTATTTACTGAGATATTAATATTTGAGTCACCAAAAATAATATTCTAGTCAACTGAAGAAAAATAATTGTTTAGACCTCTAAAATTTGGATTACGACAGTCAAAATATATGTAGTTCTATAATCTATTTGTTTAACATTTCAGTTAACACAGTTTCTGATAATCCTTAATACTGTAGAAAATGAGATCCACAAATACTCCATGTTGATTTGGCATGTTATTTGAATACCTCAGGTTTAGATAAGAGAAGCATTAGCATAGTAGCTTTGACCGATAGTTTTGTGGGCAGTCAAGTAAGCTCTCTTCATTTTAATAAGCCCAAGAAGCCAGTGGTAAATTGTAGTCGGTAAGTAAATATACAGATACATCTGGTCTATTGTTTTTATTAGATTTAATAAAACAGCCGAGCAACGACTAAGGTAAATATCTTCTGATGAATTCGGAGAAATGTATACTTCACCCAAGATAAATGTTGCAAGTTTATAATCCACTTAAACAAACATATGCTAAACTATAATAATACCAGATTTAATTTATTTAGCGTTAAAATGATTTTGTAACAAAATTAAAACTCTTCCTCCACTTCGCGTAGTCCTAGTTAAGTTACGATCCAATCTGACAATGTACTATCCGGAATTTGACAATTCATTATCTGATTAATCTTGATTTGGCCAAGTTTCGACCAGAATGATTACATCATAGGTACATTGGGAGATAGAGTTTCGAAGTTCATCTAAGACTAAGATTTATTAGAACTTTGGCATGGTATTGTTCCGCAATATAAATGATGTAAGTTTAAAATCTACTTGAACAAGCATATGCTTAACAATAATAATGGCAGATTTATCACTTATAGGGGGTTGAAAGTGGGGACTGAAGAATTACTGAGCTGGAGATAGGGTTAGCAAATAAACCGAAACGTTTTCGAATGGCCACTCTTGTTTTGGTTGGAGAGCTGGGTCGTAAGTAAGTGAATAAAGGAGGGACTGAAAGGTAACTACAAGGAAAGAAATCAAAAAAATACTTACAGAGATTTCCTCGGCAACAAAACACAAGAAGGTTCCTGAACTATTTGAAATGGACGCAGTTTAAAAAAATCCTCTTGCTGGATTTCTTTCCTAAAGAATATTATAGGGTGAAAATCTTTTTAAAGGAAATTATACAACTCCTGGTTTAGAGAGAAACATTACATATTTATTATTACTTCACATCCACAGTGATGACAAACAATATTAACAACATTTATCAACAAACCTTACAGGTGTAACGATTTACAACAAGCTCCAGACGTTGGACAATACTTGTAGGAATTTAAATTAATATTAAAAATAAAAAAAATATTAATTTTTCAACGGAGCTTACATTGAGGTTAACTTTTAAACAAAACAATTCCAAATTATGGTTATGTACCAAATGTCAGAAAAGGATAATACTGATTGTCATATGTCGTAATGGAATATCAAACCATTTTAAAATATTAATTTAAATAATAAAATTAATTGTATTTAAAGAAGACTAATATAACAATTAGCTAATCCATAAAACTTATAATTTTATTTATTTATAATTTTTTAGTTTGTCATGAAAACAAATCTTTTTTATTTATGAAAAATTGTTTATTTTCACTTTGAATGATATAAATAAAAAGTACATGGTATCACTGGCTGGTGTATTTCCTTTAAGAAAGTTTTTTGGATTTGAATTAAATTAAAAACACTGCAAACAACACACAACTGTGTCCTACACAAACTGCAAATAGTCTGGGGTGACCATAGAACATAAAAATGGACAAGTTCTGGGAGGTAGAACACTGATTCGTGCTTCGGATTATCCTGGATGACAACTAACTGCAACCTTTAAAACTCAGCCACTCAATTTCTTCTTAAAACCATGTGGACCTCTTAAATGGTTGCAAACGCCGTCTTACAAATCCCTCACAAAGCTATCTCTTCCCAATCTAAATCTCGTCTCACTTTAACTGTAACTACTAACTGCTACTACCACTTTAAACTCAAATTTCCGATGTCCAAAACGAATAACAAAAAACAATAACAAATTTAAACAATGAAACCAAACGCTTTGGCGTTCCATCGTAGAGTGATTTCATCATTCAAAAACCGGTCTCTTGTCGACATCAGCAAAAAAGTTCCTGTTTATTTGACGCGCAATATCCAATAGGCGGGATCAATATCAGAAGAAATACCCATCTGTGTTATATAAACAAGACTAAAAATGTTTATATTACCAGTCTCAGCGAAGCAAAAAGATTGAGAACATTTTTCGGTGTTTTAATACATACGAGGGGAAATCGAAATGCTACAACGTAACAAAATTAAAACTCTGAGTGCTAGTTCTTAAATTACGATCTAATCTGAAAATGTAGTAGCCGAAATTTGACAATTCCAAGATGACAAGATTTAGTGAAGTTTTTACCAGAATGATTACAGTACGATTACATTGGGAGATGGAGTTTCGAAGTTGATCTAAAAATAAGATTTATTTAGAACTATGCGATGATATTGAACTAAGAAAAAATTCGGGCAGCAAATTGAAGAGAAACTGAAAAGCCAGACAACAGTAAATGATATAGAAAGCAAATGGGTACAACTAGAAGAAAAAATTCAAGAAGCAGCAGACTCAGTATTATCAGGAAACAGACAATGTAAACAAACGGATTGGTATAATGAGGATTGTAAGAAAGCCATTAGTGACCGAAATAAAGCTAGAATAAATAGCATAATAAGAAATAATGAAGAGAGTAAAAAAGCTTATGCCGCAAAAAGACGGGAAGCAAAGAAGATCTGTAGAAGGAAGAAGCGGTCAAGTTTAGAGCAGAAACTAGTTCGTATTGAAGAAGATTTTTTACATAAACAAGTCAGGAATTTCTACCAAGAAATAAAACGAGACCGAACCCAGTACAAAACCACATCAAGATATTATAAAGATGAAGAGGGGAATCTGTTAGGTGGAACAGATGAAAAATTAAGAAGGTGGGCCAATTATTTCGAGAACATGAACAAACGCAACCACAACATGAAGAAGTAAGGGACCCAGATGTAAATGAAGAAGTACCTACCAAGAAAGAAATTATAGAGATCATAAAAAACTTAAAAAACAACAAAGCACCTGGTGAAAATGGTATCATTGCTGAGTTTCTAAAAGAAGGTGGCGAAATGGTGCAAGAAGAAATCGCTGAGTTAATACGCGAAGTGTGGATCAAAGAAAAAATACCCAATCAGTGGAAAGAAGCAATCTTATGTCCAGTGCATAAAAAAGGAGAAGTTGCAGAATGTAAAAATTACAGCGGAATAGCTCTACAAGATTTAGTGTATAAGATTCTGGCCATATCAATTAGAAATAAAATTAAAACAAAAGTTGAAAATTGTCTAGGTGAATATCAAGCAGGTTTCAGAGCAAACAGATCGGTAATAGACCAAATTTTTATAATGAAACAAATTTTACCTAGCTCATATGAATTCAACCTAACATTACACATGCTGTTTATTGATTTTAGACAGGCATATGATACTATAAAAGGAAATAAAGTATATGAAGCACTAGAATATTTTAAATTTCCACCAAAAATAGTAAGACTGACTAAATGCATACTCAATGATACTAAAAGTAAAGTCATGTTAGAAGGACGGGTTTCGAATAGCTTTATCACCAATAGAGGTCTGCGACAAGGTGACCCGTTATCAACAGATTTTTTCAATTTGATCTTAGAGAAGATTTTACGAGAATGTAACATCTACACTAAAGGCACAATATATCATCACAGGCATCAATGCGTAGCATATGCAGATGATGTTACCTTAATAACAAGGAGACCTGCAGAATTAAGAGAAATCTTTACTAGAATGGAGAGGATAGCCAGGGAATATGGTTTAGAAATAAACGAAGAAAAAAAAAATATATGGTGATGATGGGAAACGAAAATCATCTAGGACAGTCCTTTAAGATACAAAGCCCAAGTAAAGTATATAACTTTGAGATTGTTAGCCAATTTGATTACTTGGGAGTGACACTAACAAATAGGAACGAAGAAAACCAAGAAATCATAAAAAGAATGGCCAAAGGTAGTAAGAGTGCTGGGAGCCTGACTAAGATACTGAGGTCGAAGATAATATCCGCAACATATAACATATAACAGCAAAAAAACGAATATATCCAACAGTTATCTGACCTACAGTTCTCTATGCTAGCAAGACCTGGACACTAAATAAAGATATGGAAGTAAAATTAGATAGATGGGAACAAAAAATTCTTAGAAGGATATACGGAGGTGTAAAAGAGGGGAACAACTGGCGAAGAAGAACGAATGAAGAAATAATGCAAATATATAGGCAACCAAAAATAACAAGACTCGCTAAAATTCAAAGATTAAGATGGCTCGGACATATAGCAAGAATGAAGGAAGGAAGAGTTCCCAATGAATTAATAAACACAAAGGCTGGTACAAAAATAAAAAGAGGCCGCCCCCGAAGAAAATGGCTGGAGTCGGCAAAAGAAGATCTGAAGTCGCTGCGGGTACAAGATTGGAAAAACTTAGCACAAGATAGAAAGAAATGGAAGAAAATCTTGAAGCCTTAGGCCTTTGAGGCCTGTTGAGCTGAACTATATATATATATACATATGCGATGATATTCTGCCTCAAAAATTAATGTTGCTTCAATTTAGAAATCTATTTGCTTTTTGTTTACTTTTCTTTAATTACTCACTGTGCTTATTATCAACAATTTAAGATCTTTCAACACTAGAGAGAGAATTGTTTTCGATTGGTTCAGCAAAAAATATGACTATTAAAGGTCCTTAAATTTATTGGCATATAATTTTTTACCAAAAAGTTATAGCTGTTTTAATATGTGTTATTTGTTTTACACGATAATTTTGTGAAACAGTGTATAAAACAAAGAAATAAACATAATAGACCGAAATATACGTAAAAATGAACATAGGTTATCTAAAATTTAAACTTAAAATAATGCAGTTAATCAGATGTTCAAGGGATTTTTTCAACACAACACGTTAATCCATCTGAGTATACGTTACGTTAAAATGTTCGTTTAGATTTTCGTATACATAATATTGTGGCATGTGGGAACATGAGTAAAGCACACTAACTAAGCACACATGGTCCAGGGCTGACAGTGATTTGTGTAGGCGTGTATGTTAAGATATTTCTAAATTAAATAACGCCTCATTAGTGTATTTAAGCAAGGGAGAATTAATGATTTGAGATGGTGCGAAGCATCGTTTAACTTCAGAGATAAGGACGTTTTGACTTACATTAATTTAGTTTTTTTTAAGAATTTACTGCAAAGTGTACAGATAAATATACTCATTTTAGACCAAGGGCAATTTTTTTCATGACACTGAACCGGCCAGGCAAACGACGGTTACTTTTAGAAGTATGAACTTCTGTAACAAGAACCGATATATCTCCTGCAGTCAACCTTTTGAACTTAATTAGTTATTAACAAACTACTGCCTATAAACGGTAACATTTTACTGTATTCGTCTATCAGTGAAAAGTGAAGCATTTAAAACAAAATAAAGAGTGATATACTAATAAATTATATAAAAACCTTTAAAATGGCGTTTCTTACATGTTTTTATCCTTATATGTTGCTAAGAACTTGTTAAATAAGGTGGAAATGTTGTTTTTTTTAATCCTAATAACTTAAAAAAAAAACAAACTTAGAACCTTCATATTGCACAGTATATTGGTTCTTGTGGTGTTTAGAAGATTTTGAAAATTTCAAAGCCATCGGTTATATAGTAAAAGTTATTTAATTTGTTTATTTTAAATTAAATTGTTTTGCAAAAATGTACAAGAAAATTATAAAGTTACAGTAATTCTACAAATAGCTTTGTGAAAAATAAGATTTATTTAATCAATATTATTAAAAAAAAAAGATTTTAAATATTGCAAAATTTTTATCTGTTGCCCACAAGAAAACAATTTTTTAAATCTGGGAAGCGTGCCTTTTTGTAAAAATTCTAAAAAAAAGTTGTCACAATTCAGGATGATTTGAGTCCCTTTTTTTAAGGATTGACAGCAGCTTTGCTTATAACAAGTAAGATATCTGATTAGCATGATTTGAAAGAGCATGCTTTAAAAGTTTTAATAAGATACATTTAAAAGAGATTACCTTTCAACGGAATCGTCCACAAAGCTTCAAAATGTGGTACTCAAAATAAAATTTATTCAAAAAAAAATCATTATATTTTTGATTTAATTTTAATTATTATTTTTAATAATTTTTACAACAGAACAACTTAGAACGAGATCCTTCAGCATACACAAGGAATAATACGAGGAAAATAACAATACCATTAAAGGATTATCAGAAAAATTTAAAAGGATAGGAAATAAATTCAACATTTCAACAACATTCAAAACAACAAACACATTGAGATCTATTTTGTCTAAAACCAAACCTAACAATGAACACAAAAAGACAAAGAATCGCATTTATAAAATACCTTGTAAATGAGATCAGTTTTATTTAGGTGAAACATCAAGGCCATTAAATGTTAGAATAAATGAACATTAATCTTATATTAAAAATGGAGAATTTGATAGATCTCAAATATGTAAACACGCATGGGATAATAAACATAGGGTTTAATGGAATGATTCAAATATAGTCATAAAAGAAACGGATGGTAAAAAGAGAAAAATCAAAGAAACGGCTCTAATTTTGCTAAATAAGACCAATTGTGTCACAAATTCCTCGGCAGAATGTAGTAGGATCTGGTTACTCATATTAAAAGGAAAATACCAGTATTAGTAAGTCCGGTAACATATAGAGGATACATCAATTATGTTTTGTAAATAACAAACATATAAAATCAGAATTTGGTGTTTATTGAAAGTAAACTAAATGCACGACAAAATACTTACCATGTCGGGATAGTATTATGAGGTTTTTTTCCTGGTTTTTCCCCCATAATTTACTATGGAATCACTAACAAGAGATTTTTACTATCATCATGGCATGTGTTTGTCTTTTTGAAGACGAATTACATGCTATGATTTTTTCTGACGGATATTTTCAAGTTAAAGTTGATTTCATGTAATCGAAGAACTATCTTACAAGTAAAGTCGTCCTAGGACCGCAACTCAACAATATTGGCAATATCATTTTAAAGTCGTCTACTTTAAAATGTATAATATATGTCTGAATTGCCAATATAAATGAGTCAAATAAAATTAAATTATTAGAAGAATTTTTCACCAAGTAACAAAAAAACAAAATTTGTTTAATTTACTAATGTTTGTATTTTGAGAACGATTTCCGAAGTGGAAATTAAAACGTCAATAAACGTACTTTAACCATTAATTGTGGCTTATTCCCATTTAAATAATAATAACTTTAACATGCCACAAGAAAATCGCTTCAGAACAATATAAATAACAACTCAGATTTTCTAAGCTCACTACCAACAAAAATACAAAATCGTTGGCGTGCACTATTTGCACTACAAACAGAAATTAATACAATATACAACAGAAAGCAATCATCCACAACAATCTATTAAATAAAGCAAAAACTACATACTGATATTAAGATATTTGTTTATCACTCTATATTTACAACAGATATCACTAAAGAACGAGAAATAACGCAACATAACTAACATCGGAAATGGATTAACATAGTAACCTATATCTTTAGTCTTTATGGATCTTAAACCCAATAACAACAGCAAAGGTGTATTTTCTCTTTAATTCCTAATTCACCCCAAAACTTCAGTAAAGGCACCAAAAAAATAAAATACCATTATCTATTATGATGTGAAATCTCAAACATACGGCAACAGTGAGATATGTTGCACTAAATCACAAAACTGTATAAGATATGTAGAATACCATGATACCAAATCATGTAAAAAACCTAAAAACGCCCCTGCGAATTCTGTGAAAAATCGTATATTGTAGGTACTAGTCGAAGAATTAATGTTAGACAAAAAAAAACATTAAAATGACATCGAATAAAGAGAAAAAACGTCGTCCCTTGCACAACATTTCTCAAATAAAAGACGTACAATAAACCTGAACCAATCAATGATACTAGCAAATATTGAAATTAAAAGGAAACGAGAAATCAGAGTATAAATAGAAATAGAACAACATCCCAAGTAGGAATTGCAATCCAGAAGCATTTTCAGACCAGCTGGATTTTTGTAATATTGGCCTGAATCCAGATGGATCCAGCGCGGATCCAGCAACATGTGAAATCAAAATAAAAACTCGATTTTAATGTTTTTTTTTTGTTCATTTATTACTTAGGTTTTTTAAAACAAACTAATAAAATAAAAACTCAAAATAAAAATTATCGTAGGAAGGACGTATAATCAGTCGCAATTCGCAATCAATCTTACCTCTCTTTAACTGCAAATGGCTAGAGCAAATGCCACAATTATCATGAGATTAAAAAAAAATCGTACTCAGTAAGACGTGGAAGTGAAACATAGGGCTTTGCTTGTGTCGACTGAGAATTGTCACGAATGCAATTTTATCCAAATGAACTTATCTGTTGTAAGAGTAGTTCATTTGAAGCAAATTTCATTTATGGCAATTTTGAGCTGACACAAGTTAAGTAATATATTTTTCTTCCATGGTTTACTGAGGACGAGTTTTTTTTTGGATATCATGATAAAAATCAGTGTATTCTAAATTTCTAAAAAACAGAAACATAAATTATTTAGTTTTTTGGAAGTTAGACCTTAAAAAACATATTTTATCTATCGTCTTATCGCCTAACCTACTTCGCACAGATCTGCACATATAGTCAGTTGCGGAGAAAGCCCTTTTGGCCTCTACGCTGCTCGGTTGTAAGGTCATCAAATTGTCATAAACCATGGACAAATGATCGCCTTTCACTCTCATAAACGCCCATTTCCCTTTTCAAAATCTTTTCGTAGTCTTTTTGAGAACCAGTTTTTTTTTTGGTGATAAAAGTTTTCTCTCGCTCGTTTCAGTTCAATTTCAAGTTCTTGTTCTAAAGTAAAATTCACGGGCTCCAGATTAGCTGGCATATTTTATACTTCCATTATGTCCTCTTTCACTTCCACAATCACTTGATTGTGATTATTTATACGACTTTTTTCATCTCTTGTCGCATTGCATTCTTTTTCGGCATGGGGAAATAACCAGAATTGTTTAGTACTTCGTCATACTTTTTTGGATTTTGTAAGTACACTAATGTACCTGACAGGCAGCTTCTCTATTTCAGAGAGGTGCCGTTCCGAGATTCTGTTGCGTAGTGCTTCCGATAGCTGTCACTAAGGCTAGAGTCCTGGCTATTTAGTTTGTCTAAGACAAATTTCAAGGTTGTGTCGGCCGTTATCAAAGTGGACTCTCTTCTGCAATGAGCTTCTACAGCCAGTTTCACCGATTGAAGAGTGGCGATCAACTTATTGATTATTGACCACTCGCCAGCAGAGTATTTTATCTCAGAATCAATGTCTATCAACGCTTTATCGATGCAAACTTTTACGCTGTAGAAACGTTCCAGCATATAGAGCAAACTGTTCCAGCTGGTGAGGCAGTCAAGAATCAAACTTCAAATCAAACCAAAAATCAATTTCCTTGCCTTTCTCTTCCTTGACATATTTTTGCAAGAACATGTCGTCTTTGGTAGGTGATTTTTTGAACGTTTTAACAACTTTTCGTATTTTCATGAGTAGATCGCTGTAACGAGGAATCAATTCAACAAGACTCGCCGATATTGATTCGATTGTTACTGCCAATCCTTTATTCATCTCTGTCTCCATATCTTCATTTTCGTCTTTATATTCATCAGTGTTGTCTATTGCTGCTTGTTCAACTTCTATTTGAGGTTTCTTTTTATACAGCACGTCTACTACAGCCAAATGAATTCCATGTGCATAGCACAGTTGTTGATAGCAAGGCATGAGCTTGCCAACTTTTACCATAACGGATGCGTCGTCGGTTGTGATACCAATGGTACCAAGTTGCCGACTCACGGCTTTGAATAAAGAGCCTAATGAAGACATAAAGTAACTTATTTTGAATTTGACACGTTTGCAGATCTGCACTGCTGGATCCAGCATGGTTTGCTGGATCCAGATTATAAAAAAAAAATACTGAGTACTGGATCCCGCAATTGCAATCTCTAATCCCAAGTCTAAATCAAAGAGATGTCGCTCAAATGTTTCTAAGAATATGGAAAACGGTATTGAACAACAAGACAAAAAATAAATCAGGCAACAAGACCAACGATTCGTCCTTTCTATACACGTACAGGGTCAATCACCCTAAGCACTATCAAGAAACGTTCAAGAGAAGCGCGCGAAGATAAGGTCAGCATCTATATAAGAGTCAGTCAATGTCAGTCTATTTAAGATATAGAAATACAGTCATTTCACTGCAAGCTCTCACAAAAAGCGTACAAAAAGCGTTACCACCTGAGTTGAAAATATTAAGTGTAACAAACTCAATATATCGCTAACACAAGGTTTTTTGTTTTAGATTTTGGCCTAATTTAAATTTTTGTCCACCTTTTTGGCTGAGATATCCCGAACCACATGGTCGACATTACGGAATAAACTACAGCAACATGGCCGCTGCTATGAAAACCTCTATCTGTCTAAAATTACAATCAATCGACACATTCACGGCAAAAACATCTGAAGGCAAAAACCAAGAACCACACTAATTACATTTACCACGTTTTCCCACTATATATAAAGTCAACAATATTTACAACAATAACAGCAGGATTTGCTTTTTTATTAATAGTATGACTTTAAGAAGAAGAATTTTATCAATTAAATTAGAATATAATAAATATGATTAGTTAATCATGTTTTATTTGTTCCAGCCAAACTCACTTTTTAGATTTGCAATTTAAGATAATACGTTCCTACACCTAAGAGACAGCTAGACGAAGCCTTGATCAATTGCTTTCAACATTCTTTGGAGTTTAATTGTTACACTTTATTCTACAAAACCGTCAAAGAACATATTCAAACACGACAGCACACCAAAATAGCTACAGAATAAAATCGGCCACTAACATAGAACATCAACAAATAACATTTAAACGAGGTCAAGAATTCTTCTTCTTCTTCTTAGTCGTTAACCTGATGCAGGTGTCGTGATATCATGAAGCTATTAGCTAAATTTTCCAATGTTCCTCCACGTTTTTCTATCTTCTGCCATTCTAGCACATTCTGACAATGGAGCGCCAATGGTAGCAACAATATGGTCCGTGTATTGTGTGGGAGATCTACCTCTATTTCTTTTGTCTTTTACTTTTCCCTGGTTTTTCAAGACCATTTCTTCGAAGCATATGTCCAAAATAGCTTATTATTTGTTCTGATATTTGTGTTCTTAGTCTTTTCTGTATGTTTAGCTGGTCCAGTATGGATTCATTTGTTCTTCGGGCCACCCATGGTATTCTCAGCATTCGTCTCCAGCAGTACATCTCAAATACATCTATGTTCTTTTTGTCTTTCTCAGTAAGGGTCCAGCATTCCGATGCATAAGTAAAAACTGGAAAAACTAGACTTCTTACTAGTCTCATTTTTGTATCGGTAGTTATTTCATGGCTTTTTCAAATTTTTGTTAATTTTGCCATAGCGCTTTTTGCGATTGCTGACCGCCGATTTATTTCTTCAGTACAGCCTCCTTTGTTGGTTATTAATGAGCCCAGATACACAAATTTATCTACAACAGCGATATTGTTTATTAGGACCAGATGATTTTGATTGTTGTTAGCTCTGTCAATTATCATGATTATCGTTTTATCTCTGTTTATTTTAAGGCCCATCGTTAAGATTACGTCTTCTATCCGTTCTAGCAGGTGAATCAATTAAGCTTCAGAACTAGCGAGGATAGTAGTATCATCTGCATATCTCAAGTTGCAAATCTTCTTCCCGCCAATGGTGATGCCACCGTTCCAGTCCTCAGTAGCTTTTCGCATTATCCATTCACCATAGATGTTAAATAGAATTGGGCTTAGTATGCAGCCTTGTCTCACGCCCTTTATGACCCTGAAACTATCGGTTAGTTCCCCATTAATTCTAACTCTGGCATAATTGTTATAGGTCAAGAATATGTTCTCCCAACTTATTAGTCAAAACAGTGTAATATTAAACTTATATACTAACACAAGGCAATAACTCAAAAACTGATTTGATGACATGCGAAGAACTGCAACATAGAACTCAAATGGTAAGCAGACTATAGAAAGTAATCACTTACTTAAACCTTAATATAATTATTACCATACTGCTAATCTCAGTAACTCACTTTACCGATTAAATTATGTGCAATGTGCTGATTTATACTACGTACAACGTACCTGACCTTGATGGTACGGCCTATGGCGGCTCAGCAGTAATCGTTCAGTCAAACACGATAAGCTGATGGAAATATTAACAAATATTGAAATAAACACCTTTGATCTAAGAATTATTAGCAATCTTTACCGAAATCAAACATCGTCCATCCGTACAGAGGCAGGAGAATCAGAAGATATTAAAATCTAACGTGCAGTCCAACGGAGATGTATACTATCATCCCTGCTGTTTAACATAAACTCTGAGGAAATATTTCAAGAAGCAGTAAAGGATGTAAAGCCAGAATTCGAACTAACAGAGAATGTATCAATAACATCAGATACGCGGATTATACGGTGGTATTTGCTGACAGGTATGAAGCCCTCCAGGAGTTAATGAATAGAATCGCAGAAATGGATCAGAGATATGGACTTTTAGTGAACATTAATAAAGCAAAATGTATGATGATCTCTAAGAAGGAATAACAAATTAAAAGAATCAGTGTGAATGGTCAACCAATAGAAAGAGTAAAACATACTTTGGTAATAACATTAATGAAAATTGGGACCGTTACCTAGAAATAAAATGTAGGATAGAGAAAGCAAGATTTGCATTTAAAAAAATAGCTAAGCTATTTAAATGCCATGATTTATCAGAACCCATAAAAGTCAGGTTACTACGGTGTTATATTTTTCCTATACTGTTGTACGGAGTTGAGTCGTGGACTCTCACAGACGCTGCTTGCAGAATATTGAGACTTTCGAAATGTGGCTTTATCGTCGAATTCTGAAGATATCCTATATTGCCTACGTTACTATCCAGGACATTTTATTAAGAATGCAAAAGGAAAAGAGATGTTAACCACAACAAAAGCAGCCAAAATCGGATACCTCTGTCACACCATGGGGAATAGCGAAAGATATCGGTTGCTGCAATTAATTCTACAAGAAAAAGTAAAAGGAAAACAAGGACCAGGAAGGCGGAGGATTTCCTGGCTGAAAAATCTACATACGTGGTTTAACACAATAACCACAAATCTTTTCAGGGCTGCAAACGTTCAAGTGAATGCAATGACACATTAATATATCTGTAATTTCTGGTCCTACATTACAAGCAATTAGCACAAACGAATACAAACCTTTTCATCTAAGTACTGGTAGTAGACTTGTAGTTGGCAAAAATTGAAATGCGTGACAGACACTGAGTCTTAAGAATCATAGTGATCATTTCTTTAGAACAATAAGAGAGAACGACTATGATTGCTACACCAATGGAAATAATACATAATAGCCGAGCTACCCCATTAAACTTCCAGATCTATTTTACTATCTTCTTTAACTAATTCGGGGTTAAAAACCTTGGTTCACTACACTAATAATTATATGTTAATAGTTATAGGAAGTTTGTTGGATTCCTTAAAAAGTTGCGCATCGAAACAGACTAATTAAATAAACATGTTTTTCCGTAATATTCATATAATTGTCATATTTTAGTATATTTAATGGATAAGCTTATTTATAGGTAATATAATTTTCATGAGCGTAATTTATTGTGGGCTCTATATAGATTAATACGTTAATATAATGCAAAATGTTAGTAACTGTTGTCTAGTAAAAATAAATGAAGGGTTATTAAAATGGATTTTAGTCTAAACCTTTCACGTATTAAAACAGTTTCAACGGTAATTAAACGAAGAATTTCAACGATATTGCAATATAGATAATTCCAGAATTAAATCCATATTATTTCGCAACGGGACTTGGTATGTTTGAAGTTTTATTTATCATTGTCTTGTGTTTGCCCTAATTCCTATGCTGATACAATAATTTATTTACGTTACACCAAATTTTTGTCATATGACAACAACTATTAATTTTCTTAACAAAAATGTCTTTTTTAAAGATAATGAACCCTAAAATAGTGAAATGCAAGAAAACTTTAGTAGAAAAAATATTTATAAAGTAATAAACATTTGAAGCCAAATAAAGACTTAATTAATAAATAAATAAAAACTTTTGTAAATGTACCAGGCCATTTTATTTGAAAAGAGCGGTTGATGTTTACGCACACCCTGGAAAAAGATTACGGTGTTGATACCTTTCATCTTTTTTTCTTCTTCCTTCTTGAAATGTAGGCTTTAAAGCCTATTTCTTCTTCAATATTAGCTTAATTGCTAATAAGTTACCTTTCATTATTGTGTGAAAACCCTTCTGAGAAGAGATTATGGTAATTAGCATCTCATGTATTGACAAAAACAATCTTTACAAAATGAATAAAACGCGTAAGTCAGAAGAATATTATTATTTTACTTTTACAACTTATTATTTTGTCATATCAATTCACTATTTTAGTTGGGACTAAGCCACAAGATTAGCATATTTCCAATTAAAATAGCAAATTAATATGACAAATTAAATTAATATTAAGTATTAGGTTAAAAAAACAATAAAAATAAAAATACTATATATTAGTCAATTATTTATCTTTAGTGCAATACTTACAAACTTTTTCAATTATACATTACATTACAGTGATCGTTTCACACACTTCTACTGCATATTTCACAAATTTGTTTTTATTTCCTGTCCTTTTTTGTTAGGCACATGTGACACTTTTCCTTGTTAAAACTGTAGGTTTTTCTAGTTTTTCGCTTTTAATTGTGTGGTTCAACTTCCTGTAAGCATTTTTCAAAACACTGTTTTGTTTCCCATGGTAGTCCCCTTGATTTTCTTCTCAAAATTTGAGGCAGCACTAGTTGTTCTGCTGTCGTTGTAAGAAACAATCTTTGCTTTTCATTCTTGTTTTCGTTTTATATTGGATGTAAATTTGTCCAAGTAATAAATGAAGCTACTTCAGCCACGTCTAAAATATTCATAAAAAAAATTCAAAAGGCCAACGGTTAGTTCGCCTTTTGCACATATATTTTTGAACCATTTGGTCTAGCGTATCGTCACCACATTTTGTACTATTATAATAGAGTATCATATCTGGTTTGTTGTCAACATCATCTGCACAGTAAGCATTGTGATGCATGGTAGACAGGACTACGACACCTCTTTGTTTTTTCGAAACGTTAGAAACGAGAGATGCTTTTGGAGTGAATCCGAAAATTGAAGATTTTTCTAAATGGTTCTTGTTTGGTAGAAATTCCCGAGGAACAAATCTCTTATTTTTATTTCACTGTGTCCACAAGGTTTTGTTGACATGATTTCACATATCTCGTATTGGTGCTAATTTGTCGTTCCTTCTTCGTTCAGACCTCGTGTTCCTAATGTCAAATGAAACAAATCTTAGCAAATTTTTGAATCGTTTTAACCCCATGGTAGCTTTAAATATAGTAGGTCCATAAAAATTACTCCAAATTATATCTACATTATGGATGTTGGCACTCAGGTACCGTGAAGTTAGTAGTGGTCCTACAACGGCATATAGCTTTGTAGAGTCGCAATAATTCCAGTTCTCCATCGCCAGGACTTTTTCGGCTTCTTTATTTATACACTTCACTATTTCGTTAAAAATTTTTTCGTCCACAAATAAACAAAAAGAATCAACATATTCATCTGTAATTACTTTAACCTCTTCTTTTATTTTTTATTCTTCTTGGGTCCGTCTCATCAATTGATCTATGTTATCACTAAAACAGAAGCTCTTTGTGTTTGCTGTCTGTTATTTTCTACATCCAGTCTAGAATGTTTGTACCCTGTAGAAGTTTGTACAGGTTTTTTGCTTGGTGTGGTCCTAAATATACTAGGGTCTTGGATCTTGGTTGCCCATATTGTTTTTGTCTTTTGTCATCTAGTGCCTGACTATTGATTTTCCAGTTTCTGCTTCCTTATCGCAGAATCCGCAGTTAAGGTTTTTATTCTAAAGTACTATTTTATATAAGAATTCTTTTACTGGTGCATGCCCAGTCAACATTCTTGTTACTGTTCTTAGTTTGTTCCTGCGTACATGGTGCAATTACTTTGTTAGTTTTGTACATGGTCCACCAATGAAAATTTTTTGTTTTGAGATCCTCTGGCAATATTGATCGTAACTTTCTCGTATCCAATCCCCTACAGCCCTACGTACCACAGCCTTTGGTACTCCCACAGTAACATCCAGTCCGTTTGATTGGTTTGTTCTTTTTTTATCAAGTTAATTTACTTTTTCGTTGCCTTTGATGCCCTGGTACCCAGACAAGATTAACCTTGTTCCAGTCTCCTAGTTAATTCAGTACTTTAATGCAGTCATACACTAGCCTTGACGTCACTTCCTGACATGCCAGTATCTTTATTGCCGCTTGACTATCAGACAATATATGGATCGGATCTTTTTCAATGGCTTTCTTAGTATTTTCCTTTGCACATTGCAGTATACCATAATTGTACGCTTTAAAACGGCGAAGTTCCTCCCCAACGCAAGGCTTTCGCTAATTGTTGGAATATTGGAGTATATTCATTCCTTCCCACCCTCTGTAATTTTGGATCCCTCTGTATACAAGTTATACTGCTAGTTGTAGTACTCCTTGTTTCTCCATACATTCCTATCTAAAATAGACACCCTATATAATGTTTTAAACCTTTTAACCTTTTATTTTGGCATTAATTACTCCTACAACTAAACTTTCCTTAAATTAATGTTTCTTTCTAAACTTTCTTTTTAACAATTAACTGTTTAACGTCATACATTATAGAGAAGTTCTTATAAAATTAAAATAATTTATAATGTTAAAGTTTCAGTTCTTTTTCCGTTAAACAATACACCAGTCTACTTCTTTTGTTTCATAATTTTACATTCCTCTCCGAATCTACAGGAATTTTTCCATTGCTCTGTAATACCGATTCTCTACACTAATAATATCATTACTACTTACTCCAATGTTTAACAAAGTATATATGTTGTATTTTGTCTTACTAACTTTTTTAAGTATACGTGTGGTATAAAAATTGACATACGGTTAATTTCCTTCTTAAGTTTTTGAAAATACTCTGCCGAAAAACTTTCTTAAGATCAGTCAATGATATTAAAGATTTACTTCGCTATTTCTATACCTGTACATAAATATCTATTAGCCAATATAAAACATGCAATGTACAGACATATTTGAAAAAGGTTAAAGATGTTTGGAGGGCATATTGTAAGTCTTTATACTCTGATACGGACCAGATACCGTTGGACATCCCGCATGTACCTGAATGTCAGGCCTTACTTCCACTATACTTGAACATGGACACACCACACTAGCTTTGAATCTGAACCTGACATACTTTTTTCCGAAGTGAAATTCGCTTTGAAAATTGTTAACTTAAATAAAGCAGCAGGCTATGATTTCATGTCTGCTGAGGTCTTATAGCATCTTCCGGTATGTGGAATAAGACTATTACATCGATTGTGTAATGAAATCTGACACAGAAATATCTGGCGTGAGGATTGGAGAAAAACCATAATCATACTTCTACATAAGAAAGGTCCAACAAATAATTGTAACATCTATAGAATACTAGTTCTAATATCACACACCACTAGGGTGATCCTGTACAGTCCTGCAACTTCCGTCGTCTAGAAAACTTTATAACTTGGTAAATAGCACCCGAGTAGGCTTGATTTGTGAAGGGCAGAGGTACTAGAAAACAAATCCTTAATGTAAGAAATATAGAAAAAACCAAAAAATATCAGATCCCGATATTTATATGTTTTGTTCATTATATAAAGGTATTTGATGATGTTAAATGGTGCAAACTATGGAAAATGTAGACAACAATGGGTATACTCAACCACTTGACGGACCTAATTAGCAAATGGTATTAAGAAAACCTGGCATATATTCGAATGGAAGGATACCTATCTGACAACTGCACTTTGGAGAAGGAAGTACGCAAGGATACGTTTTACCTTTCTTATTATTTAACATCTGTTTGGAGTTCATAATGTGCCGAGTCTTGGATGATTGGGAGGGAGGAGTAAACCTAGACGGTGTCAAGATAACAAACTTGTGTTTCTCAGACGACACTATACTTCTAGCCTCTATTCCAGAAGAAATTACTAACTTAACACTAAATTAAAAAAAAGTAGAGGCAAAAAGTGGACCTAAAGTTAACTACAACAAAACCCAAACCATGGTTATTGATCGACAATAACAGTTTACTGAAACCTGAACTGTTGCGTGATGAGAGGTAGTCTCCTCTATGATATTATCCTCTGGTCTTTTTTATATTTTATTATGCAAGCGAGATATGAACAGTCAACGAATCAGATAGACAACGCATAGACGCTTTTAAAATTTGACATGAAAGCGACTGCTTCGAATTTCATGTACGGTTCACCGTATGAATATTTTGGTTCTAGATAAAATTAAACCCAGAGTCTCCCTAGCGCTCTTTACTGTATAACTTTAAAGCTCCTTGGTCATATCCATCGAAGTGATTACAAAATGAGGCGGTTGGTGGTCCAAGGAAGGCATCAGAGTCAACGACAACGCAGCAGATCTCCACAGCGATGAGCAGACATCACGAAAAAGCTTCTCAACAAGCCGTCCACTGGGACAGTATATGTAACCGTTGACAGTGACTGTAATAAAATATCATTCACAAGACTATCTGAGCTGCTGAGGTTCAATCATGAACCACAACACATCAAGATGTTAATGACTATGATGATGATGACGTAAATATCAATAAATTGTCGCTGTCCTATTATCATGGTGTCATTATATGGCCTTATAGTTTAAACATTGCTAAGCCGTTCTGTTATTCTGGTATTTATCCTCTTTTCATAATTATTATATTAAACAAACGAAAATTAATCAAAATTCTATTGATCCAACTGATTTATCTTTCTTAATTATTTTTAGTGTTAGAGTCATCTTATTGTTTGCAAGCTTTGTTGCCCCGTTACTTTTAGTATATTAGCTAGTTTTACTAATTTTTTATTAAAATCTTGGAGACGTTGATTCAACTGTTAAATATATGAAGCAAAATGTAAAAATTCGAAGATTTCTACCTGTTTGAAACCAAACTTTAGGTTTTCACCTAAATGTGTGCCTTCTACAATTTTCAAAGCAAACAGACCATAAATAAACTAACATGGGGAATCTAAAATTGTATTCCACATCATACTGAACAATCTAAGTAAGAAACTTTCATAAATTGTAATATTCAACATACGAATAAATAAAGATGTAGAAGAAACAGTTATGATCTGATTTCACGCTTCTTTAATTCGCTTATACGTATTTCTTCCTTTCAGGATCCACAGCGCCTTAATACGAAGCCCTGTTTAGCCCTAAACTGTTTCTGTTCTATGTAAAATATGTATTAGTAGTACTATATTTTTGAAAAGTATATTAGTATATTAGCATCAATAAAATTTATCAAAAATACAAAATTCTTAATCAGAATGCGGCGCTAAAAATTTTATAACTTCCGAAGTTAGTTATGCTAAAATAATAATGTAATGGCGATATAGTTTCCAAAAGAAAAAAAAATAGTCAAAATATTGGTTGGAGAATTTTATATACTAATCACAAATATAATTAAATATTTTTAATATGTAATGGATTCGACCGTTATTTATAATAACGAAATAATTTATAATAATGAACTATTTTTAAACTTACCATGAATGCAGTATCTAAAAATTCATCTTACCTGTAACCAAAATAACAGAAATTAGTAAATTTTAGTAGAATCATGTACAAACGATATCGCTTTTAATAATTATTTCTAATATTGTTCTATTTTATTGAATTTCTCATGTTTTCAGATTACATATTGGTAACAGATACCCATCGATTTGCTATATTGCTATATTGCGTAAGTATCGCCTTCCATAGACCAGCTAAAGTTTATGTAATAGTGTATAATAACAGTTCACATACTGATAATAGAAAATTCAACACAAAAATATTAGAGCAGTTATCATGAAACATGCACAAAAACATCCCATTTTGTGTTTTGACGTGAATACAAAATGTTAAGATACATATAAGTTCAATATAAGATACAAATTAATCAATTAAGGAAAATACATTGATAACAGATTGCTGGTGAAAGAGAGGCAGCAAATATTTTTAATTTAGTGTCAATTAAACCGTAAATAATGTTAAAAATGCAAGATATCAAAGATAAAGTAAAAAAAGCTAGCGCGCAACGCCGCTCGTTTGACATAATTTGTGTTAGTTGTGTGAGTTTATAAAGCATGCGTATTTTCAAAAAAGGTAAAAATATTGGTCGGCCTGCTCACTGGGACTCCTTTAAGCAAGCTTAGAGGGGATAAAAGTTTCTAATTAAGGGGCCAAAGGGGAACTCTTGGAGACCCTACTCTGATAGCATGGAACACATGTCCGCTGCAGCTAAGCTCCATAATGCTCTTTATAAAGATGCGACTTCCCAGTGGAAGTCTATCCTCCACTGAAGAGAAGGCCCTAAGGGCTGTCTTGGTCGCTCACTTCGCAGAAAAAAAGGATAATGATACTGCTCTAGCTACGATTACGCTTCAGCGAGTGGGGGATTTTTAGAACTAAGAATGAGCCTCAGGTCGTTAAAGACAGGTGCCGGGAGAAGGCACTCGGGTTTAATCCTGAGACGACTGCTGTGGTTTTTGTTCACTCGGAGAAGGACAATCGGACCTACAAAAAAGTTTACTTTCTATGGTAAAACTGTATCGGTTTTCAAGTCAAGTATCTAGGAGTAATCCTGGATTCTAAACTTTCATGGAAGGAACATCTTGACGCTAAGGTGAAGAAGGCCGCGGCAGCTTTCTGTGCGTGCCATAGAGTTTTCGGAGTCAAATGGAGTCTACAGCCGAAAATTTTGTATTGGATGTACCAATGCATGATAAGGCCTATTCAGACGTACGAGGCCATTTTGTGGTAGCCCCAGGATAGATCAGGCTAAGACCCAGCTGCCTTACCTTCAGCATTTGGCATCCGTTGGCATCTCAGAAGACATGAGGACCACCCCCACAGCAGCGCTTGAGGCTTTGTTGAATTTACCTTCTCTACATCTTATTGTAGAGCACGGAGCCATGATGGTAGCCTATCGTCTTAACTGCTCTAGATACTCGCTGGGAATTATCGGTTGGATAGGTCATTGTGAAATCTGGAGCAGGCCTTCGATTGTTATCCTATACTCTCTATGGTACAGTACAGCATGGTCCCCCAATTTGAGTTGAATTAAAAATATTTTCTGGCAACCTATTCTCCTAATTTTAAATATACGTTTGTATCTCACAAACTCACATTATAATAATAATGTGAGTTTAATTAACTACGTTATATCTTTGAGATCCAAGATGGGGAAGAATAAAAAATGTGCCGTCACCTCTCTCTGTCGTAAAAGAGGTAGATTTTGAAAAGAATACATTTAAATGTTGTCAAACTAAGCCTAATAAAACACTTGTTTGTATATTATGTGGAAATAGTTATCACATCTCATGTGCTGTGAAAAACAAAGTGAAATTCTTAAGATAGAGGATTCAAGTGTAATTTTTTGCCAAAATAGTGATGGACAACCCATTGAATCATCTAGTTTCGGCTGGTAGCCGAAAAAGATGATAAGTATAATTTATTATCAAATAACAATAATCTATTAAAATCAAATAATGAACATTTTCTAGAAAAATTAAATTCATTCAAATCAGAAATAACCAGAACCTGAATCTCACAAAAACCCAACATAACTGTTAATGAGGGTTTAATAAAAACTTAGGTAATGAAGATAAGACGGCCAGTGACCAGTTAATAAATTCTAAATACAAAACAAATAATGAAACTGACTCAAATAAAAATTTTAATGAGATGTTGAAAGGAATTCCAATATACAGGGCATTTCAAAAATTACTACACACGAATTAAATGCACAATTAATGGAATTTCAAATCAAACAAACATGTGACTACATTACAAATTTAACTTTTAAAAATAAGGAAAGCACAAATATGAATCTTAATCATATTACAACGGGAAGTTTAGAGAATAAAACGAACGATGAAGGATATCAGATTGTGACAAAAAGACGCAAGAAAATAATGGGAACTGGAATTGGTGATAAGGATTTCCATGGAAAATCCGAAAAACCAGACAAAAAATTGTGGCTATTCATCTCAAAAATTCTGGATAGTGTAAATGTGGACCACATTAAGAGTTTCATAATAACTAAGACAAACTGTGAGGATATACAAGTAAAATTTTTACTATCTAACCATAAAAGAAGGGATAATCAATGTTTTATGATAGATGTACTACCTGACATATGGAAAGAAATTTACAACCCTGCTTTTTGGCCAAAAACAATTGGCATTGATCGAGAACATCACAATTGAGGTTTGTCAACTGGAGAAGATAGACCAGACTCTTTTTTAGTCAAGTAACTCCAATAGAAACGTTACTTTTATCATCACCAGACAGTTGTTTAAAAATATTGAAACTAAATGCTTAATCTTTGTCAAAGAAGTTACTCAAACTTGAAGTCTTAACATTGCAAGAAACACCTGATATAATTTGTCTATCAGAACATTGGTGTATTAAAGAAAACATCCAATTTATGACCCTGAATGGATACATCATCGCCTCTTATTTTTGTCGAAAGTTCCATATCCATGGAGGATCCATCATATACATCAAAGCTGATATTAAATTCAAAACTAAATTAGATGTCTCTAACTTTAGCGAAAAAATGGTGTGTGAGTGCTGTGCGATTTCTCTGTTTATAGGCAATAGAAAAAATTGTGTTATTAGTGTTTATGGTTCGCCATCAGGAGAAGTTCAGAGTTTTCTGTGTAAATTACATAATATATTAGAGCTATGCAGTTAGTCATATCATGATATTTATATTTGTGGGAATCTAAACATTAATTGTCTTGTCATGTCTAATACTAAGCAATCTTTTAACGAGTTTTTAGTAAGTTATAATCTGAGATTCACGTCTGAGGTTCCTACAAGAGCTTTCGTAGATAAAGTGAGCAAAACATCATCTACAAAATTGGACTACATATTGACAAATATCGAACCACATCTTTATAAATCAAATGTTTTCGAGGGACACTTCAGTGATCATAAAGTATTCTCACTTAGTGTAAATTTGCAAGCCAATAAAGTATCGAAAAAAAAAAAATAAAAAAAACCTCATTAGTTACAGAGATATGTCAGATGAAAATATGTTGATGTTTAAAGCAGGGATTTCTTCTACAGTTTTTAATGAAATTTATTCACAATTGAATGCTGAATATGCCACAAATTCATTTGTTAGCATTTAAGATTACAATCTAAGTTTATATCGTCCAATAAAAACATGGTATAAAGCACACAAAACAAATAAGGCTACATGGGTAACAAATGAGGTAAGACACGCTAGTGAAAAACTAAAAAATCTACACAGGATAGCAAAAAATATAGTGAGTCTCGAGTCTCAAGATACCTATAAACAGGCAAAAAAAGAATATAATTCTCTATTAATAAATACTAAAAAAAACTTTCATAGTGACTTAATTAATCACTCTTACAATATACCAAAAACAATTTGGAATTTAGTAAACACTGAAACCGGTAGGTAAAAGAACAGGTCCGATATTATTCTACATGATGATAATAAAATTCTTTTCAAGTTTTGTGATATTGCTAATTCGTTTGCCTCATATTTTGCTACAATTACAGAATACAATCTTCAAACTTATTTTGGCACATCTTTGCGTTCTTTTTGTACTACCTCAAAAATGTGTAACAAAACATTTTTCTTTTTACCCGTAACTCCAATTGAAACAAAAAATACAATCGATCAATTAAAAATTACGCCTAGTACTGGCATTGATAACATATCTGTAAAAATAATAAAGCTGATAAGTGATCATATATTGATTCCTTTAACCTATTTATTTAGTTAATCTCTCAATATCAACCAGTCAATTTATCCATATTTAAAATGGCAAAAATTATTCCAATATTCAAAATGAATGACCCTCATGATATTTCAAGTTATAGACCAGTATCTGTCCTTAGCATAATTTCCAAAGTAATAGAGAAGGTTGTATACAACAAAATGTTAAATTTTATAGAAGATACAATTTATTAACTCCAAACAAACACGGCTTTAGATCAAAATATTCAACACTCACGGCTGCATGCAGCTCGTTTGAACGTATTTATGATGAATTATATAAAATAAACCATGTGACAGGACTATTTTTTGATCTATCACGAGCTTTTGACTGCTTAGACATAATATTTATTCGCAATAAATTATATAACAGATATTTCTAGAATGGTTAAAAATTTTTTTAAGTGACAGGAAGAGTATTGTTAACATGAAAGAATTATGCTCAGAACCATACACGGAAAATAAAGGAGTACTATAGGGATCTGTGCTGTGACCATTATTATTCCTAATTTTTATTAACGACCTACCAGATCACATACGGGCACTTTTAATATCAATGTTTGCTGATGATACCTCGTTAATAGTCTCTGCACTTACACTCGAGGAATTAAAAATAAGAATGAAGACTGTTGTTAACTGCTTTATACGCTGGTGTAATACCAACAGACTAATATTAAACATTGACAAGACGGAAATGATTTATTTTCATTCATACAACTCATCTACCTATGACTATATCTTAACCACCCATGATAGAAACAATATGTTATCTTCCACTCAATCTACATACAAAGTTTTTGGGTGTATTCATTGATTGTAATCTCTAATGGTCAGAGCAAGTGAATTCAGTGAACATGAAATTGAATAAAGCTTTTTATGCTATATCTAGAATTAAAAACACACTAACCATCACGGCATTGATGAACGTTTATTATAGCCATGCTTACAGCCACATGTGGTATAATATAATTTTGTAGGGAAACTCATTAGATAATAACAAAGTGTTCATTACCCCAAAAAAAAATTTTCTGTAAAATTTTTAATTTGGATTATCAACAATCTTATAAACCAATTTTTATTAAACATCAAAATTTAACTTTCTCCTGCCTATATATCTATAATTACTATTTAAATGGGAATAAGCCACAATTAAAGGTTAAAATACGTTTATTGACGTTTCAATTTCCACTTCGGAAATCGTTCTCAAAATACAAACATTAGTAAATCAAACAAATTTTAATTTTTTTTGTTACTTAGTGAAATATTCTTATTATTGTTACCCATATTGAAAAAGGAAGTTATTAAAAGGAAAATACCAGTATTGGTATGTCAGTAACATATAGAGAATACATCATTTATGTTTTTTAAATAACAAACATATAAAATCGGAATTTGGTGTTTATTGAAGGTAAACTAAATGTACGATCAAATACTTGTCGGGATCAAATACCATGTCGGGATAGTATTATGAGGTTTTTTCCTGGTTTTTCCCTCATAATTTACTATGGAATCACTAACAGGAGAATTTTACTGTCATCATGGCATGTATTTGTCTTTTTAAAGACGAATTACATGTTATGATCTTTTCTGACGGATATTCTCAAGTTAAAGTTGATTTCATGTAATCGAATGAACTATCTTATAAGTAAAGTCGTCCCAGGAATGCAACTCAACAATATTGGCAACATCATTTTAAAGTCGTGTACTTTAAAATGTATAATGTATGTCTGAATTGTCAATAAATTATTAGAAGAATTTTTCACTAAGTAACAAAAAACAAAATTTGTTTAATTTACTAATGTTTGTATTTTGAGAACGATTTCCGAAGTGGAAATTGAAACGTCAATAAACGTATTTTTGCCTTTAATTGTGGCTTATTCCCATTTAAATAGTAATTAATTTAAAATGCCACAAGAAAAAGCTTCAGAACAATATTATATAGGTATCTATAAATGTTTACTTTATGTAAAAGAGGAAATTAATACATTTCCAGTAAATTCAGGCAATCACTATTACAGTACAAGAAGTGCTGAATCTTTACGAGTTCCTAAACACAGAACATCCAAATTTCAAAATTGCTTCAGATATTATGTACTGACCTTAAACAATTATTTGCCAAAAACTGTGAAAGAAATACCACTTTCCTCTAAATAAAAAAAAATGTTAAAGATATACTCTTAAGAAAAGCATATTATTCTATAAATGAATATATTGAGGACAAACTGCAGTAGCTTCATATTTTACTTATAAAAATGTTATTTTATATATTTTATGTTTTGTCAATTTTGTTACAGTGTAAATATTGTATTATGCACATTAATGTTTTTTATACTGAATTATGTAGTGACGTATCCTATACGTTTATTTTGAATGCCTTAAAGGATCAATAAAGTATGACTATGACTATACACGTAGTGATCATGCAATGGGATCTTAGACTAAGACATTTGTTACAGGAACCATAGATTACCAATAATGAAATTATTTAGAATCTCAAAATTGTAAATATTGTATTAATACTGTCATAAATCACGGTATTTTCACTCTGTAGTAAGCGTTCTTCTGAGAGAACGGTTCATTAGTGTTGAGTCAGCGAACTACAGGGTAACATAAATTTTAGATATACATATTCATAAAAACAAAGCAAACCCATCAAATCACAGTGAGACTAAATATCTTAAAACATTACAATAAAAATTCTATGTCATGAATATGATTATCAAGCACAGCGCTTTTCTATCTTATTTTAGAACTCCAGTCCAAATTATTTTATTCTAACTTTTAGGGGAATGGGAGTTCAATAGTAAATTTAAAATCACGACTGAACTCCGCCGCCGCGTTAGCCGCCATTTTGAATTAAAAGGAGAATCGTTTTTGCTCAATATCTCATTTTCAACTTTTTACAAAAAGGTAAGGACTAAAATTTTTTCCTGCAGTCGATATTTTCTGATATATGGAAAAAAAATTAAAAAAGCATAATTATTGAATTAGGTATCTTGTTTATTAAAAACTTTACGACATAAAAGTACTTAAACAAAAATAAAGAGAATTTTATACAATTTAGATCTCTTTTATTTGTTTGCTAAAATCAATATTTAATGTCGTAATTATGCAGTAAAGGTGCGAGCGTAAGACCTTGCGCGGATTAATTTTATTGAAATCATTTTTGTTCAATATCTCGTCCATTTTCAACTTTTTGACAAAATGGCAAGGAATTAAATTGTTAGGCGAGATGAAGATGCAGCGATCAGAAAAATTTTCAACCGAAGAGGACCAGTGGGTAGACGAGCCAAAGGAAGACCAAAACTTAGGTATCAAGATAACATAGAGGATGATCTAAAATCCATCGGAGGTAAAGCTTGGAGAAGAGTTACCAGAGACAGGGGCGAATGGAAGATTGTTCTAAAGAAGGCTTTGGTTCATAACGAGTTGTAATGCCACTGATGATGAATTACGATTTCCTACAATGTTTTCTACAATTTTTTTTACAAAGTTAAGGAAGAAAATAGTGACTAAATATAATTATTAAATATTCTCGTTTAATAATAATTTTACGATATAAATTAACAAAAATAAAAATAAAGAGAAATGCATTTTACACAACTTTGATTTTTTGTGATATAATTAACATCAATATTTAACATCCTTTACCTATAACAAGCCTAACGAGACACAAGCGATTATTGAACCCTAGAAGCTAAAGCCATCAGCAGCAGGCCATAAACATGCACTTATTTGTTTCGTGAACATAGGCCCAGTTTTCTATGGATGTTATTCAGAGTAGACGTACTGCAATCAAAATGGAGCAATGGTTTGTGTCTGAAGAAGCTACAACCGAAAATAATGTATGTTAAAAAATCTTATGAGTATGAGTATGAAATAAAATGAGTATGGTCATGCATCAAAAGATCTTACTCTCGCGCCTTTACCGTGTACTTACGACCTTTAATATTGATTTTAACAAAAAAAAAAATGAAGAGATGAAAATTGTATAAAATATAATTTTGTCTGAAATTTAAAAAGTTTTCTTCTTCTTCTTTATAAGCAATTCTGCTTGTTCATTGGCGGCTTAATACTTCTATGGAAGGTTGTCACTCCATCTTTTGCGCGGTCGTCTGATACTTATATTGCCGATTGGTGATTTATCTCTGTTTTGCCATATACTGTTATTAAGACATCCTGCCAGTCTCTTTGCTTTTTGTATTTAATCTTTCACTTCTTTGTCCAGGTCTCCATAGCTAGACAGTGTAATTTCTACGTATTTTATTTCCATTACTTGTTCAATACTTATGCCGTCAATTTCTATTTTACATCTGGTTGGGTCTTTGCTGACTAATGTTGTTTTAGTTTTCTAAGATGAGATTGTTATATTAAATTCTTTTGCTCTTGTGTTAAATCTGTGGACCAGCCTTTGCAGACTATCTTAAACTATTAATATTGCGTCGTTTGCATAACAAAGTATTTTTATTTCTTTTTTTCTCCTTTCTGTATCCTCTTCCTTTGTTAACTTAACCAATGAATCCCCTTGTCTTATTCCGCTGTCTATTTCTATAGGTTCTGTAAGTTGTACATCCATTCTGACTTCCATTTTGTTGTTTTGGTAGATGTTTTCGATAGTTTTTATAATATTTAGGGGAACTTCTCTATTATACAGAAGATGGATTAGATCTTTGAGTCGTACTCTGCCAAACGCTTTCTTTAGATAAATTAGACAGAGAAATGCTGATCTATTATACTTTAGTGAAAATTTAAAAAGTAAACGGGAGAAATCAAACATTATGCTTTATTACCATTTTCCCCTTTAACTAAAAGATATCAACCTCCCGAAAAGTTATAAAAAAGATATCGTAGGAAATCGCATTGGCAACAATTTGAAAATAAGAGCCATCTAGCATTATATGGCAAAATTCAGTCGCGATTTTAAATTACACTACTATTTAACCCTTCTAATAGGTACTTCCAAAGGACATATGAGGAGGAGGAAACCTGGGTTGGGCCTTAATGCAATCGAGCCAAATGAGGGACTTGCCCTCAAAGAGACTTTTGTAGCTTTCTGTGATGCCACAAGATTAATAAAGGATTAGAAGCTCGGAACGGCAGAAATAGCTCATATTTCGAGCCCCTTCTGATTATAGCAGATATGGGAGTCCGAAACAGCCTGCACCCCAGAAACGCCATGGGCTAGATCCAGTCGGCCTAGTCCGTATAATAGGGGTGATACAATGGGTCTTAGAAGGTCTAGGTATTTAAAGGGCTCTCAAATGGGCTCTGCTCCTATTTTCCATAACCATAACCCCAAAATCCCCTCTAATAAATAGAATAAAAAAATGTTGGGGGTAGCTCATCATGCAAGGCCAACTAACATCCTGACTGAACTATAGCAAAAGATTTCAAATTGACCTTTTGTTCTTGCGTCACAAATACACTTAGCAAACATGTCAAAGATATACTTGGTTTTTTAACTGACCTTATCGACTGACAAATACCAATTCCAATAAGAATATATGACGAAAAACTCCTTAGTAAAAGTTTAACTTACTGAGATAAATGTTAAAATACAAAGATGTCAATTACATTATTCCAGTCTATGTATATTATGCCCACAATAGCTGATTAACCTGTCTTGTCCTTAAATGAATTTTACAAAGGTTAATTTGGAAAACAATTACGGACTCAACACAACCTCTTAGGTGTTTGTTACCAAAACTCCTACAAAACTTTTACCCCTTCTTTGAAACCATGTAATTACAAATTAAACACATGGGGGCAAGAAGAGTATATATTATTTATTATAAGTATTTGCATTGATCGGATATGTTAGTTTGTTTCTTGTAATAAACAAAATTTTAAAAATTATTCGGTATAATTATGACTTTTAAAAAAGTGTAACTTATTCCCATTTGATTTTAATAAAATGTGAAATCAGTGAGTAATGAACAATGGTCTTTGGTGTTTTATTTATTATAATACATAATTTAACAATAAAACATTAAAAACTTTTGTTTTCAATACTTCCACAAAATTTATTTCAATTATTGTCACTACAGCTGTTTCGGTCAGAGTGCCTTTATCAAGTGATCTATTTTTGTGTATACACTTTATAGTCTTTAACTGAATAACTTAAGGAGGGGAGAACTGTTTGTCTCAAGTTAGTCATTCAGAATTATGCCTGTATTTTTTAAATTATTGATTTGCATATATTCTAATAAAGATAGCTTAAGGCCTTTAGTTTGGATGTGAAGAATTTGAAATTCGTCATAAAAAGGATGATTATGGTCTAAAAGGTAAAGTGCGTACGTAAAATCTGTTTTTCTATTATTGAAAGCCCTTTTATGTTCTACTATAAGTTTGATAAAACTTCTATCAGTTTGACCGATGTAAGTTTTTGGGTAGTGGCCACATTTCATTTTTTTTTCTTTTGGCTCTTATTGTTCTTAATATATTTGCCAAGTTGTTATTTATTCTAAAAGTTGGTATTATTTCTTTCTATATTATGTGTTTGGCTATTTTTGTTGATATCTTGCCTGTATATATAACCGAGCAGAATTTAATGGGTTTTTTCTCTGGTGGTGAAAAAACTAATTTCACGGCCTTAAGTAAGACTTATGAGACATGAATGTAGTGATCCCGCAGTGGGATCTTATATTATTACTATCAAATCTTTAAAAGGCGGGTCATTTAGCAAGACGCACGGACAATAGATGGTCCAGAAATAAATTACACTGTAGCATCTCAGAGGCATCAAGAGATCAAGACGACGCAAGGTCCAAACTTAAGATGAAACTATTACATAATGAAACAAGCAGAGACAACATTGTACAGACAAGAGTAGACAATCGTAAGTAGAAATGTAAAAATACTATATAACTGATAGTCGATAAAATACGCTGAAAATGATGATGATGACAATGTATATATATATATATACTTACTTAATGTCGATTTAAAAATATGAAACTGCCAGAATATTCGCTGGTTTTGAAAAATATATCTTATTAAAAGCTACCATTCTTAGCAACAATAAACGAAGTGAAGTGAGTTTCCATACTATAGATCATCACTTTGCACTACACAGCAACAGCATTCTGCACTAATTACATACTTTTCTTTTCTTTAATTGTCATCTTCGGCCTAAAAATATCCTTTATCTTTCAAAGTGCATCCCAAGTTAGGTTAGTTATTCTGTTGAGGTCGATTTTTTGGTTGTCTCGACTTGTTCTGATCTCATGGCCATAACTTCTTCTTCTTCTTAGGTTGCCTGTATGTTCCGAACGTTAGCGATCATTCTGGCTATGACGACTTTGTTGGTTGCTATACGGAATAGCTGTGTTGAGGTCTTTCTATACCATGCTCTCAGGTTAGCAAAAGCAGGATATTCTTCTTCGTCCTGGGGCCCTTTTTACTTCAATTTTACCTTGCAAAATACATAGGAATAGCTCGTATCTGCCTTGATTTCTCATTATATGTCCCAGGTACTGCAGCTTACGGCCCTTCACGATGTTGACCAAATCCGCAGTTGTGTTTATCCTCCGCAGTACTTCTTTATTGGTAACTTTGTCTGTCCATGGTATCTTCCGGATCCTTCTGTATAACCAACTATGGCCCTAACACTGGTAGGAATCAACCAACTGGCTTAACGTTCCTGTGTTCAACTAAGATATTGTTGCTGTGGCCTATGTTGGTCATAAATTTTGTTTTTGAACAATGTTTGAATAGGACGTCTTACAATTATTTTACATCTGAGGTCATGTTAATATACAATCAACAATAACATAAAAACATATCGTAACGTATACATAATTATAACGTTTATGACAGTATAAAGACAGTTTTCCGAACGGTTGTAAAAATCTTAAGAATGACTGCAAAGTATATATGATATATGCAGATTCACAAATTTAGTTACATCGTTTATTCCTAATATATCCTTAAAAGCACAACTTTGGTCCCACTAGACTCCTATTTCCCCTAGTGTAGGAACATATGCCATTTTCCCATCGCTAGTAAAATACCGACTTCGCACGACGTGTATGAATAAGTAATCTAAACTTGCACGAACTTAATTTAGGAACTTATCGACGTACCAATTTCTGTAATTTTGTAATTGTAATTAAAGGTTTTAGATGTGATGTCAGTAAAAAGTGATGTCTAGAACTAATTGCGGAAATTTAATTCCGCTCCTGCACCAGGGTTTCATTTTATACTACGGATAAATTAAGATCGGCAGCAAACATGCATTTTGCTTGTAAGACGGTAATTAAGTTTAAGATTTGTATTGTTGTTTAAAATTAAGGTTTTGACATTTATATTTTTATTTAAGATTTAATATATATATATATATATATATATATATATATATATATATATATATATATATATATATATATATCTGGTTTGGTTTTATTCATTATCTAAACAATAAAGCAATGATTAACGATGATAATACAGGATTATTTTGTTAATATTCATACTTTAATTTTGTGAGTTTTTACTCACATTTTTTTTCTTATTTTTATTTCTGAAAGTTGAGGCATCTTATGTCGATTATTTTCGATGGATGTATATCTCTGTTGGTTATAGCAAAACCTATCAAACATCTTTGTCCATGGGTGTTATTAAATGTATATATGTGTTGGTCTTTGTGGTCAAAAAATGTGTTGCCTATTTTTAGTTTGTTATTCGTGCAGAATATGATCAATTTTTTCTCCATTTTCGTTTTTAACATTCTCGTTATGTTTTTGTTTAATGCCGGGTATTACTAGTTTGCCTATTCGAGCGTTAAAATCCCCCAATATGTATCTTCGCTCTGAATTGATCTACTACTTGTTGTACTTGGTAATAAAACGATTTATAAAAGTAAACATGAAAACTATTTTATCTGATGTACCAGAGTGTCATTTTATATGTTTAAAAATTATTTTTTCGTTATTTCTTAATTTTAATTTTATAATTTTTATGCCAATTTGGAGGCCCTCCATATTAGAAGCCCCCACGCCACTTCCCCCAGTTACAACACTGGTGATTGTATAATTGTTGTATTATTGTTTATGTAATAGTTAGCTATATCTCTAACTAATTCCTCGCAGTGTATATTTAAAATCAGCAACGTTGAATTAGCGAGTGTGTCAATAAATGCAATAAATTTTCTTGTCCCCAGTGTAATTATTTTGTCCTCATTCGCTAAGATTCCCAAGATCAATAAAATTTATATGTTATCCAATTTATTATTTTAAAACAGGGGAGTTAAAATTATTCGCTGTTGACAATATAAAAATACTAAAAGGATCCTTGTAAAAATTGTATAATCATTATTATGCGATATAAAAATATATCCGGCATATTCAATGAAATGAAATTAGCTACTAAAAAGGCGTAATTTTAATTTTAATTAAAAAAGAGAAACAGTCTGGAATAAAATATAAATGGCCCTATAAAATTTCCTTTCATTGTATCCATTTTTTATCAGGTTGTCCCGAATTTGTTTTAAAATTCAGCTACTAATCCAAGTGCAGTAAAAAAGGATAAGCAATAATTTATACGCAATAAAAGCCCACGGACCCAAGTTAAAGAGGAATAGCAAATCGACCAATCGCTTTGACGAAATACGTTTCACATAAAATTCCCTTTATTCAAATAAGATAGCCCTATAAAAAGGTAACGTAAAAACTATACTCGTATAATCCTGGATGCCTGATTGATGTGGAATTGGATTTTGGACGATACAGAGTGACAATATTTAATCATGGTTGGTAAGAGATACAAGCGCTTTGCACTATTGGACTATTCACGAGTATCTATATAACAAGTTTCATTACGTGTTCGCTATTCAGTGTTGGAGAATACTTAATGAATTTTTAATTACCGTTACCCACATTCACGCAATAGTACTGAAACATAAATATTGAAACGACTATAAACACTGAGTGAGATACCGCGCCGTTGCTGAGCAGCAATAAATTTCCAATTAAACTTAACCGAATCTTCGAATGTGTTTTCGCTAATATAACATATAAAATAATACAACCAGGCTTTTGGTACGCAAAAAGATACGTCGCTTTGAATACTCAAATTTGTGTTACACGATTGGTGTCGACAGCTGCATCACTTTAGTTTTATATACTGCAATAATGGTGTAACTTGTACACAGTCTAACTTTTAGTATAATAAAGTGTTTATTGATAAAGTCAATTTGCCGAAACGATTGAACAGAACAACAATAAAGTGCTTTTATAATTCAAGTTCGATAAACGAATTTTAAAGGACATATCGTTCATTTGGAAAAAGAGGGTTACATCTCAAAATGTTAAAGTTTTTTTTATTGTATCAATAGCTTCCAAATATTGTCTTCTGCTATAGAAAAAATGGTTACATGTGTAAGTACGCTAGTTTCCGAGAGATGGCAGATGCAACTCTTTGTCGTTCCCCGAATTTAACCAGTTGCCTATAAAAAATACAGTTATATTTCAGTATGTACTTGACCTTTTTTACTGAACGTTACTCGTTTTAGAGAATACAGTTATATCTTTAAATATAATTGACAAAAGATAAGTTAATATAATTAAAAGGGTGATATTTGTGTTTGGACCCATTTTTCTCAAAGGTAATATTATTTTTATACATTTATTTTTGGTATATATAGTTATAAGTAAAGATATACCCATTTTTCTTAAAGGTATAACGATAAAAGTGAATAGTATGTTCTGATAGAAAGTTACTTTCTTAGTTGTAACTTTCTTTTAGATAATATATCATAAAATAGAAGCAATGTAGTGTGCGTAAAAAGTATTTTTGTGAAATGTAACCTTATTGTTCAAAGATATTTTGTTATATTTGAATTATCTTTTTTTTGCATTGGGTAAATTCTTATAACTTTATCGTATTATATATTATATATAAAAAAATAACTATATTGTATATATATATATATATATATATATATATATATATAGATATATATATAAATATATATATATATATATATTATATATATATATATATATATATATATATATATATATATATATATATATATATATATATATATATATATATATATATATATATATATATATATATATATATAAGCGGGGATCCTACAGCTTCTGCCGCTTCCCGCATTTCGATCGCCATCTTTTTCTATCTCTCCAGGTGTCTTCATCAATGGCTCTATCTTTCATGGTTTCCATAACACCTTGTATCCAAGACTTGGCTGGTCTTCCTCGTTTCCTTCTATTACTTGGATTGTATTCCATAGCTCTTTTTGGCTATCTGTTGTCGTCCATCCTCTGTACGTGTCCATACCATATTAACTGTCTAGTTTCTATTCTTTCAGAAGTTGTATGTACTCTATCTGTTTTTCTTCTAATTTCAGAATTAGGTATACGTTCTACTCTTGATATACGGCAAGCTCTTCTTAGGTAGTCCATTTCAACCGTGTCAACTTTTTTCTTTCCTTTTACTGTCATTTGCCAACATTCTGCTCCATATGTAAGAATGGGCTCTACAATTACTTTGTAGATAGTCATTTTAGTTCTCATAGTAGCTTTGTTGGACCAAAGTATCGAATTCAGAATTTGAACACTCTTCCTGCCTTGTTGCACTCTATAGTCTATATCTCGTTCCGTTGTTCCTTTACTGCAGATAATAATTCCCAAATATTTGTATTCGTAGCACCTTTTCATTTGTCTAATTTCCAAATCCGGGTCTTCGTCTTCACTGCCTATTCGCATATATTCTGTTTTAGACATATTCATACTCATCCCCCATTTTTCGTATTCATCTTTGAGCTTTCTAAGCATATAATCTGCATCTTCTTCACAGCTTGCAATTAGTACTTGATCATCTGCAAAGAACAGCGTTGTCAAATAATGGTTGTTAAGCTTCAACCCCATTCCCGCACATTTTTGTCTCCACTGGTTCAGTGCTTCTTGGATATATATTTTGAATAGGGTGGGGAAAAGACAACATCCTTGTCTCAAGCCTTTCGTTACTGTGAATACCCTTGAGAAAGTATTTCCTGTTTTTACAGTGCTTTGAGGACATTTATAGATGTTCAGTATTGCTTTTAGATATGTTTTACTAAGGTTCGTTTTCGTCAAGACACTAAATAAGAGTTTTAAAGGAACTGTATCATAAGCCTTCTCCAGATCTATAAATACCAGATGCGTAGGGAGGTTTCGAGCTGTTCGTTTTTCAATTACTTGTTGAAGGGGAAATGTGTTGTCCACGCACGATCTTCCTGCTCTGAAGCCGCTTTGTTCTTCAATTTCTTTATACTCCTCTTCTATTCTTCTTTTCAATATACGACCATATAACCTTCCCAGCGAGCAAGTTACGCTAATGCCTCTATAATTTCCGCATTCTTTTCTGTCTCCCTTTTTATAAATGGGGCTAATGTGGGCCAAATTCCAATCGTCTGGAATCGTTTGGCCTTCAATTAAGCATTTATTAAAAATCAAAGATATATTAAACATCAAAGATTAGAATATATAAAACGGTGATTAGACCGGTGCTCATGTATGGGTGTGAGACGTGGACCCTGACCAAAGAAACTGAAAGAAAACTTAGATTTGGGAGAAAAATCCTCAGAAGAATCTTTGTGCCTTATCACGACATTCATAGCAACCAATACCAAATGAAAACAAATGCTGAGGTCAAGCAAATGTATAGAGCGAGCGATATAGTCCAAGAGATTAAATCCCAACGTCTAAGATGGTCTGGCCATGGCCATAGACTCCCTAATAACCGCCTTGTCGAGTTAATATGGGAGGAAGCCTCCACAGGAAGAAGGCCCTTAAGACGTCCACGAATGCGATGGAGAGACAATATATAGTCAGATCTATGAACAATGGGGCTACCCACTGACCCAACTATTATGGACGACCGTTCAAGATGAAAGCAAGTTGTGCAGTCAGCCAAAACCCAAAAGAGTTGTAGTGCTACGAGAAGAAGAAGAAGAAGCTTATCTAATTGAACAGTTCTGTTGTGACTGTATCGAAAAGATAACAATAATATTAGTTTTTTTTTAAATATCTGTTAATGGAAAATGAATATCGTCCGATATAAGAAAGAAAGTTGTCTACAAAAATAGCAATCCAATTATATGTCCTTACGCTACACGATTTATTATTTGTTTTATAAAATTACTTTTATGCCGTTAAGGAAAATGTAATTAATAGCAAATACTAAAACACCAACAAGTCTTGTTGCTTCTTTGATTTATTGGACTTTTTTTTTATTTTCTCATACATTACTTTATAAATAAAAATTGAACGGAACATAAACATATTGGCTATATAATTACTCCTACAAAATTTCATTATCGTTTTTAGTTCCTACCTCCTGGCAATTCATAATTACACATTATGTTGCTTGTTGACAGTTTCAGATAATGTTTACAAAACTCTGGGGAGAACTGTCATTAATATCTTTCATTGCTTGGCGCTAAGGTTTATACATTAATTGATTCAGATGACTCGAAGTTTGCACTGACAAATAATTCGACAACAGGATAAATTAATTTTATATTCAGGATGAAATTTAGAACATGGTTAAATGATTATAATCTACGGAAAGGAACACGGAAGATTTAAAGAACAACGACGGAACGTCAAAAAACTGTCAAAGTGTTTAGACGCATTTCAAAGTTTCTCTTAAAAATTTTAATATTTAAACGATTATTTCTTCAGTTCTGAACATGTAAATAGTGAATTATATTAAAATCAAAATCATGTTCGAGTCTAATCTAAAATAGCTCGCAAAGAAGTTAATTTTATAGTGGTTTAATAACTTAAGAAAAGTAAAAAGTGAAAGTGATTTGTATACTGAATATTGGAACCGTGAGTAGATAAAATATACTTTTTTCATCTATTTGGATTTATATATTTAAGTAAACAACTGCAATCAGTTATAAGTATTATCCAATTTACATGAACTGGTATCACAACGAAAGCTGTAAAACAGCATCGGTTTTAGTCGGATTTTAAAATCCATTTAAAAGATATCATCTTCCAATCAGCTACCACAAAATGAATCATACTCAAAAGCAGTTAGTCAACTACGTAGTATATTAATCCCAAGCAAAGATCAAGCTATTTTGTTTAACACTCTAGAGAATTGTACAATTAATGACTATCTTGAAGGATTGAGTCAGCATATAGAACCGAAAGATATAATTTTCACATCCCGTATATCAAACGGTAGAATATGCATATATCTATCATCCAAAAACCTAGTAGATAAATTCATAGCAGAAACAAAGAAAATAATAGTAAATGGAAATATACTAGAAGCGAGAAGATTAATAACTCCATCAGTCCGATTAATTCTGTCCAATGTATGTCCAAGCATACCTTTTAACATAATAATGGACGAATTAATAAAACTAGGTTTAAATCCTCTCTCAGACATATCATATCTACGGATAGGAGCAACCAATCCTGCCTTTAGTCATATTCTAAGCTTCCGAAGACAAATTTTCGTTTCACCTTTTCCAGACAACTTTGTACTACCTGAATCTTTTATTATCGAGTTGGAACAAACATCATACCGCATATTTATAGCCCAAAACAAAAATTGTTTCAAATGTAAATTAACTGGACACCAGGCAGCTAATTGTCCAAATATATCACCTTCTAACCATCCTCACAATGATAGTGCAATGCAAACAGAAATAAGACAAAATTCATCAATAAATCATACTCAACAAGATAATCTACAAAATACTCCCGCAATCTCAAATACCACTCCCTCCACACTTACTACGTCTTCTCAAACCACATTACAAAGAGTAGCAATCCCAAATTTATCAATAAACCAAACCCAACAGTGCTGACTACAAAATACATCCATACATTTGACCACTTCTTCAGTTAACACTACAATCGCAACACCTACATCGTCTAAGTCATCCTCTAATACCCAAAAACATAAATCAACCTTACCCGAAACAAGTCAACACTTACCTCCAAATAAAAATACACATTTGAATTCTTACGAACTCCAAATAACTTCGAACAAAGCAACCGGAAAAAGAACCCTAGAAGATGCAATCACGCCACCCTCCAAAGAAAACTTTGAAAAACCTAAGCTTCAATTATAAAGAAAAAAACCAAAACTGATGACAAAAACTTAAGAAATGATATACCAAATCTCCAAACATTATTGGAACCAGTTAGAGAATATGTAGAAAGGGAAAAGCAAGCGAAAAGTCCTAAGGAGAATATTTGGACCTATAAACAAAAGCGAGGTGTGGAAATCCAGACACATCCATGAACTTTACTAACTGTTCAAAGAGGTATCGATCTCAGAATTTGTTGTGCTTCAACGACTTCGATATGCTGGTCATCTAGTTAAAATGGAGACCGAAAAATTGCCAAAAAGAGCCCTAGATAGTAAAATGTAGGACGCACGTCCATAAGGAACGCCACGGAAAAGGTGGGAGGATGAAGTGACAGCGGACGCATAAAATTTGCTAGACGTGAGAACCTGAAGAAGATCGGTACGACACCAGCAAGGTCAAATGCATAGTTTGAAGAAGGCAAAGACTCGATTTGGACTCTAGCGACATTGAAGACGCATAGAGAGATAGAGAAGGAGTGTACGTGTTCACGGATTAAAAAAAATGGAAAAAAAAGCAATGCGATCATTGATTCAATTTTTGTTTTTGGAAGGCAAATGACTCAAATAGATCAATGAGCGCTTAGTCTCATTTGGTCTCACGTCGGTTTTTAATGAGTCACGCCTAGGTGCCGTGAAAACGGCTACAAAGAACGATAACGTGACAAAAATGCACGATCTTGACTCACAGACTGTCGATTAAAGATTAAGATATCTGAGACTATATGCATCTTAGAAGACTACGTGGTTCATATTCTGTATGCAAGTTTGGGTATGAGAAAGCTGTCAGCACAAAGAATGCTGCGTTTGCTCACACTGGACAACAAACGAAACCGCGCGATCAAATCAGTTGACACCGTTTAAGCGCAATCAGAAGAAGTTTCTGCATCATATTGCGACCGTCGACGAAACGTGGATACACTGGTACCCATCAAAGACCAATGAACCGTTAAAACAGTGGAATTCACCCGGCGAACGTACTCCTAACATGATGAAGATTGTCTTATCAGCCGGAAAGTTGATGGCCACCATTATCTGGGATTCACAAGATGTGATCTACATCAACTAAGTACCTGGAGAAGGCATAACGAATACAAAGCTCTATTATACCGAATTCTTTAGCCGAGTCAGCGCCTACTTGCAGAAATATTGGCCTCATTTGGCAAAGAAAAAAGTGCTTTTCTACCATGGTAACGTATCAGCTCATATCTTCGCCATCACCACGGTTAAATTGATAGGAGTGGGTTATGATCTGCTTTTCCATTAACTGTGTTTTTCAGATTAGACCCCGTGCAACTTCTATTTGTTTCCAAATATAAAAAAAGTCTCTCACTGGGCAGAGATATGAGTTGAATGAGAAGATTGTCGCCGCCACGGAAGACTACTTTGCAGACCTTGGGAAAACGAATTTTTTAGACAGATTGATTGATTGATACGCATCCACAGATTTTTCGGCTTCTTTCTTTGTACACTTCACTATGATGTTCAGATTTTTAATTGGGTTACAGGTTTGTTTACGTCCTGTAGGTTGTGGTTGACTCTTTCAGTTAATTCCATATTTAGTTTCAAAAACTACAAAATTTAAAATCTGGAAATTTGTAGCTACACATTCTTCTTCTATTACCCAATACTACTTGCTGAGCATCCCCTTCGCTTGCTTCCCATAGATGATATTCAATTTCAGAGTCACTTTCAGCGTCACCTACTTCAGGTGATTCTTCGTCGTTTATTCGCATAAATTATTGGCAATATCTTGCAGTTCTACAATGGTTTTCGAAACAGTTTAGACGCACTTTCTACTTTCACTGAAATTCAGTATAAGCTTAGAAGTTTAGATGTTGACATTATATCGATTTCAAACGACTAATAACAGATGCATTATTAATTTTAAAATATATATGCCTAACTATATAAATGCATTTCAAGAATCATTATCAGTTTTTAAAATTCATTTATTATAGATATAATACCTATTGTAAACATCTCGTTTCAAGATTGTATTATTGTATTCCCGGAATCATAATAAGGTCCCTTGGACCAGTGTTGCCACTTTAAGTAAAAAAATTCTTTCGATGTATTAATTTCAAAAATGAAAATGAATATTTTGAATAGCTTATGACTAGACTTCGGCAAATATGCAAATAAAAATGTAGAAAATATGCGCATAAATATGCACGTGTTTACCCGAAAATATGCAAATATTTTACAAAATATGCATACAAATAAATAAAAAAATCGTAAAATAGTAACAATTTTATTTAAAAAAAAACTAAATATTTCCTACTATTCATTAAGATTTACATTTATTTTAAGTAACTACATCATTTTTAAGTATGAATAAACTTATTTAGAATTATGATAACAATAAATGACCAAGTGGTGTTCAAAATTTTCTAACAAAAACTTGTGGCTTCTGTCTGAGTACATATATTTATATATGGAAAAACTTCGTTCAACATCAACTGATGTAACGGGAGCATTTTTCAAACTAACCAAAACATTTGGTTCTAAATTAATTGTTTCCGAAATATTTCCAGCTAGAACACTGACTACTTCAGAAAGAATATGGTAACCTTTATTTTTTTCCATAGTAGCTTCAAATTTTTTTAAAATATCTTTTCCAATATTACCTCTAACGTTCCGACAACATGACGCAAATTCTTTTATTAATGCTGTACTTTCGAACAATGACAGTTTTGGTGATTCTAACTGAGTAATTGTTTTTTGAACAAAACTAAAATTTGATTTTATAAATGAAAGTTCTTGTTGAAGCAAGTTACTCTGAAAAGTTTGTTTAGAATCCAAAAGAGATTGGGAACTTTCATCTGTTAACGTATCAATTATGTTCTTTATTTTAACAAAATGATCTGCATAAAAATTAGCTGCTTCTAACCATGTTCCCCATCGCGTTAAAATAGGTTGTTTTGGAAGAGGAATGTTAGGTAGCATTTCTTTATAAAGTTGAATTCTTATAGGAGATTTAAGAAATACTTTTTTGACACTGGATATCATGGTATTTATAAGAGGAAACTTTTTTCGTATTTCCTATGCAACTCTGTTTAATCCATGCGCCTACAAGTAACATGTATTAAATCTGGGAAAAATATTTTTAAATTTTGTCCTGCTTTCACCATATAAGGAGCAGCATCCGATAAAATAAGCAGTAATTTATTAGAAGGAATAGTTGTCGGAAGAAAAAAAGTTGCTAATGTTTCTTGTATAAAACGCGAAATTGTTAAAGCATTTGTTTTCTCCTCAAGTTGCTGGCATGAAATAAGATGAGATTTTGGTAAGGTATCTTCTTTAAGAACACCAATCAATAAATGAGCAATATACTTTCCTGAGGAATCAGTGGTTTCGTCTACAGATATGTAAAAATAATTATCTGCAATTTCTTCCTTAATATTAATTAACACCGACGAGTATAGCCCGTTCACATTATTTCTTCTTAGAGACCGATCACTTGGAACATTAAGTTTGCAATATTTTTTTAGAAACGAACTAAAATTTACATTTGCTAATTTTGAAAGCGGTATGTTTGCAGACACTAATGCGCGACACAAGTCTTCATTAAAAGTTTCTTGCTCATCTAATTTTTTTGAAGTAGATTGGAAACATTTAGCCATTGAAGTTTGATGTTTTCCTCCTATGTTTCCTTTTTTTGCAATGTGTGAAGCAGTTCTCACATGTTGGTCTATCTGAAATTTCTTCTCACATGCTATCTATAAATAAAAATAAAAACCTTTATTTTAACCCAACCTTTAAAATATAAAAATATACAAGGTGTTTTTGGTTAATCAAATAACTGGTTTGGAAAAAAAAACACTCGCTAAGTGTTTTAAATGCAGTATTAATCCCCAAATTAGTTTTTGTTACTAACCATTAGTACATCATATAACTTATTTTAAAATTCAACAAAAGTTTTTTTTTTGTTAATTCAATTACAATAAAAATAATTGTGTTTTAGAATAGCTGACTTCATAAAAAAAAGTAAAGGTGAAAAATTTTTCTAAATACACACCATTGTATTGTACCATGGACAATTTTTTCTCACTAAAGGAAGCTATTTTTCATTTAAAAACAACCTACGAGTACTAAATTTCAAGTAAATACGTTTATTGGTTTTAAAGTTATTGTTGTTATTAACTAAAAGAATTTAATTTTTTTTAATTTTAACACCTTGTATCTCGAAAAGTAAATAAGTTTGACCCCTCATTAACTATATCGTTTTGTTCAATTTTTCGAGAAGTATCTACAGTCAAACGTTGTAAGTGTCATTTGGAAACACCCTGTATGTATGAAATATTAGATATTTAATAGAAAATATTAGATACTTACAATTTTGCCACAGACTGAACAGAAGATTTTTCCCATATCCATAGACAGCTCTTTATAAGGTTTAATCCAAGTTGAAGCACTGGTTGTTTTAGGCATTATAAAATCACAATCTTTCTTTTTTTTACGCACAACGAGTCTTTACGCTTTGAATATCAAAACAAAAATGATTTACAAATCTGAGCATCAAATTAGAAATGTTTAGGTACCTAATTCAATAAACTGGGAGATTTTGGAAAATCCCTAAATTAGGAACAAAACTATTAGCCGTTTACCTGCGTTAAGATACAATAAATTGTAGATAGATTTGGGGATTAGATCATAAAATGCAAATGAGCGAACCCTTAGCGATTATCCAATAACTGAATGCCTCAGTGACCGAGACTTTCTAAGAATGTTGAGGGCTACTTAAATTGATCTTCTTTGAAATTGTAAATGTTTTGTACCTGTAGAGATTACGTACTTAGATCATTTCTTGATTAAAATGACTACAAAATTTTATACAAGAATTGAAATAAATTGGTATGTTTAAAAATTTTCAAATACAGTATAAAAATCTGAACTTTTATGCACTTTATGCAAACTTTTATACAAATATGCCAAAATATGAAATATTTGCATACAATATGCACAATATGCAAAATATGCAATATGCATATTTGCCGAAGTCTACTTATGACTATGTTAACGGAAACATATTCATTATGTTACTTCTAAACAAATTCAATAATGCATAATATTCAATAAATATCTTTTATTGGTTTATGATAAAAGAAGTGGTGTCTCGGGTCCACTTACTTTGCCCGAATAAGGGTTAAACAAATAAATTACTGCGTATTTTAATAATATAATAATGATAATATTAATAACTATGCTGATGCTGTTTTGTATTCTTTCTTTCTCTGCTTAAAATGTGCATCGTGGTGATTTTTTTAATTACTATTAGAAAAGGCAAAAAAAGTAATTGTTAACCTCGACTGGTAACATCCGTAAATATCAGGTGAATTCCATTTAATTTCAAAGCCGTGCAACGCGATCGTTTTTGAGTAGAAACCCGGGTTCACCACCAAATCGTAGACGTTCAAAAGTAATTATCCCACTAATTGAAAATTATTCCACCTTAATTGGCAAAATTACTCACCTAAGCATCGGGGAACAGTATCTAATGGTTCGGCTGTAACTAAGCCGTATCAATTCTTGTCTCAAGTGCCGCCAGAAGTGTGCGTAAGCACTTTCGGTACAGACTCAACATCTGCTGATACCGTAGGAATCTGTAATAGTAATTTAATCCTTGCTCCGCTCATACTTTATGCGAAAGGGTTGACTTCGATATTGGCAAGTCATATATTTCATTTCGGGTAGCCACAGAAGATACGAGGGTTAGACCTTTTTGTGAGACTAGAAATTCCGATTCGGATTGTGTATTTCATGGAAAAGTGTTATTGGTGTGTCTGAATCGAAAGTATTTTCATTTCCCTTTTGGCATGTTATTTTAGATAATAGTCAAAGATGATATTTAGTTCCCTTAGTTTACTAGTTTTATGAACATGTTACGTACCTGCTTATATTTTTATTAGATTATAAAATACAAGTACTACAATACAAAATATTTTTCTGATATTTATAGTAATTTGTCATATATTTGGCCATATTTTTCGAGATAAGGTTTTGTGCTAGTAAATAAAAAAGAATATTTCGTCGGTATACTGCGAAAACCAGATAAATGACAAATTTTAAAATATTGAGTTAAGTATACCAAAATTCTCAGCTTTTTCCACTCTACATACAGGTAAAACCCAATAAATGATACGACTTACCATTCAGCAGATAATTTGTGTAATAAACAAATAAGTTACACCTAATCAACTTTTCATTTTCAAATAAAACAATATATCGCTACTTACTTCCATAAAATTAAAGTTCTGTTGCATGTAAAACAAAGTAAGCCCACATATATTATTATGCCGGACAAAAATATATTTCTACTACTGCAAACCGTATTCAGTAAAAAGGTGATAAGTGTCATTAATACATTTTACGTGTATGATTTATTAAATTTTCTCTTTCATATCGACTAGTAAAAACCTTTAAGTACACTTACTTCATTCTACCTGAAAACGGGTTGAGTTAAAATTTAGAAATGGTTACTAAGCTAAACCCATAAATGATCTTTATAACACATACACAGATAGAATAACTGAAGACAGCAGTTCAATTATTGATGATTCTGAGAACAATATAGTTTCAATGATGGAATCCATTTTTGATAGTGACTTTTCAGATGTAGACCCCACATATCAGCCAAGTGAAGAGGGATCGCTCTCTCTAGGAAGTCTATATGATTTACACACAGCTGTCTTTGATAGCCTAAATGATGAGAAAAAAGATACTGAAATAGGTGCACCCACGAACAATTTAGTGTCAACTGAAATAGCTAGTTGGATATTAAATCTACTTCTTGACAAAGTATGGAAAGACGTACGTCCACTAAAACGTTGGAGAAAAGTTAACCCCAAAGATTGGGTAATAAAGGTCGCAAAAAGGAGGCGTGCTGAGGGTTTGCCTTATGAGATAAAAAAAATATCATAGACCAGCAAAATTGCCAAAACCAGTTAATTGTTCAGAGTGCTTTTACAAATGTGCCAGTTATTTCAGCGAAGATTACAGACAAAGACTATGTCGTGAATATTGAAAGTTAGAAACTGAAACATTTTCTTATTGCCCGTATTAAAACGGAGCCACCAAAGAGAGTCGTTGCAGTTCGTTGAAGTTTAAAAAACCACGTGCATTTTCCAAAAAGTGTTACTTTTCTTTGAATGGTCAAGACATACAGGTATGTGAGAAATTTTTTTGTAAGACACTTTGTATATCAGCGTCGTTAATACAGGATGTTGTAAGAAAAACTGATATTCTAGGCTGTTATGCAGATACTTATCAAGTAATAATAAATATATAAAGTAATAAAACAAGCAGTAAAACCCGAAAAATCGTGAAGGCTCATATTGAGTCTTTTCCAACCATGGGCCCACATTATATTCGCCAAAGTTCAAAGCGTAGATATTTGGACAAAAATTTAAGTATAAGAAAAATGTACCAACTTTTTATAAATGATTGTGAGCAGAAGAAACTGGAAGGTGTTAGCGAAATTACATATCAAAGAATATTTTCTAACGATTATAATTTATGCTTTTTTGTTGCTAAAAAAAATTAATGTTTAGTTTGTAATACATATGATAGGGCTAATCCAATTGACAAATCGGATTTAGAAGACAGTTACAGAGAACATCAGAGAAGAAAAGAAGTATGTAATCTTAAAAAACAAAATGATAAGAAAAGATCTAATTAACAACGGGATTTTGTTTCAATTACTTTCGATCTACCGGCCGTACTACAGATTCCAAGTGGATTGACTGGAAAACTACATTATTCTCGAAAATTATGTGTCTACAATTTGTGTGTATATGAAGCCGCTTTAAAAAATGCAGCTTACTGTTTTGACTGGTCAGAAATTAACGGTAGACAAGGAAGTTCTAAAATAGGAAGCATTATACTCCACTACTTATCAAAATATGTTCCAGAATATGTAAGTGAAATAAGTTTATTTTCTGATACCTGCAGAAGACAGAATCGTAATCAGCATATTGCAGCCTTACTATTATGGGATGTTCAAAACATAGACCATTTAAATATTATTGAACACAAATTTTTAGAGTCTAGACATTCCTATATGGAAGTTGACTCTATGCAGAGTAATATCGAAACCGCTAAAAAACACAGATCTATCTATGTGATGCCAGATTACTTGTCTGTTTTTCAAAATGCAAGAGGAACTAAAAATATCAAGGTTGATGATAAAAAAGTATGTATAGAACCATACAAATGTAAAGAAGTTAAATACTACGACTTTTATGATTTAAAAAATTTGTCACACACTTTAATTAAAAACCGGACAAAAGACCAAAACAGCGAAAAAATAATGTGGTTGAAGATATAAATAATAAGATGCGTGAAAGGAGGGACAAACAGAATCTATTTTAATTATGGCATGTCAACAAGCTTTAATTATTCCCTTACTGATACTGCACGGCAGTCAAAAAGAAAAAAACACGCCAAGTTATCAACTAATACAAGCAATCTTGAAGAACTTAAACGACTTTATGATGCACATTTGCCAATTAGCATAGCAAAAAAAAGAGATTTGGTACAGCTATGGGATAAGGGAGTGATACCAGAGGAATATCACGGGTGATATCGTAATTTGAAAACGGGAAATCATGTAACAGACATCTTGCCAGAGCCTACTTTCAGTGACGAATCGGACGAGGAAGCCTCATAATAATAATATTGTTATTATTATATTCGAAATAAATTTGATTTTTTCTATAAAACTGCCTATCATTCATATAAATAATAACTATAACTACACACAGATGTTAACAACATTTTCAGGGAAAACCAGTTAAATGTCATAAATATCGACTAATACCTTAAAACATTGCTATTACCTAGTAAAATCATTTACCTGGTTTTACCTGTAAATCTAAATAAATCAATTACTCTTCAAATAACATATTTAACACAAATATAATAAACCAAGTATAATATTTTCCAGTTTTGTGATCGAGATATTAGACGAGATATTAGATCGAGATATCGAGATATTATCTCGATCACAAAACTGGAAAATATTATACTTGGTTTATTATATTTGTGTTAAATATGTTATTTGAAGAGTAATTGATTTATTTAGATTTACAGGTAAAACCAGGTAAATGATAGCATTTCCAACTTAAATTTAGGATTAGTCAGATAGGTGCCTTAACTTTTTCAAACTAATGATAGAATATCATTTCAGATATATGCATCTTTCACTAGAATACCTAATATCAAAAACAGGCTGACTGCTTAATTCACAATAAAAAACTAAACTTTAAAAACGTTTTTTCTCGATTTCGGTATCCCGACATTTACCTGGTTTTTTTTTAGAAAGAGGCAAAAACCTAGTTGTTTACAATATCGTTGATTTCTTAAAATAATAAGGTAGGGATTTTTAGGAAAGTGGTATGGTAAGGATGAATATTGTGTGATGGGAAAACGATGAGAGGAGAATAGAGAGTCGATGTAAAATTGAACAAGAAAGTTTTGATCATTGTGTTTTTACTATCCATAACATGCAGTACAGTTAAAAGCAGTGTTACAAGTTGTTTTTTGTGTAGTTAATCGGTGATAACAGAATCGTGGAAGGAGAAAAGAGACCAAGTCGAGAATTTCAAACTCCTTGTGTCCGAAGAGGATTTCTGTGAGTAAAGAAAAGAAGTATTTTATAAAATTTGCATGAGGCACCAAGTCGAGAAATCCTTGAACCTAAAGATTATTGGTCTTATTTTGAACGAGATTTAATTTGTGGAGAGAATCCGAACGAGAGCTGTTTTGAAACATTATGGAAGAAGAAAGCCAATTTATAGAATCAGATTAACACGTTTGTTTGAGAATTTAAACAGTTTGTGATAACACAGTCAAGGAGAATAGTTGTTCGTCGGAAAACGTCGCAGAATGTCGTCAAAGTATTTAGGACATAAGAGTTGTGTTGATATTGCATACCACATTTGTTTTTAAAAGACATAATAAAGTTGTTATTATTGGGACATAAATTATTTATCTATAAATTATTGGAGTTATAAAGTTACTGTTTTAAATATATAGTAGAATTCATCCATCAGAATAAATTAATTTGAAAGTAAAATTATCATCAGGATATTTGTATAGAATTAAAATTTGTTTTTCTTTAAAAATTAATAATTAGAGCAAATTTTACATTAATTTAAATAAATTTGATTCAAAAAGAAGATAACAAAATTAAAGATATTTTTTTTTGGCAGCTAGATCAGAAAATTTGTACATGATAAAAGTTAAAACAAGCCACGAAATAAAGGAAATTGTGTTAAAATAAAGTGCTAAAATAGAGACTTTGTCAATTTTAGATTTATGCTTGAACTGGGACTTTCTAAATTATGGAAATCAATAGATTTAAGAATAGTTTGTAAATAATAGGTTGCATTGAAATATGATATCTACCTGCGTTTTCAGGGATTCATTTCTGTTATTTGAAAAGTGGCCATTAACGGTAAAGGAGAAAGTAGAAAGTTATTAACGAAATCAGCATAGACAACATCAGACATGCTGATGATACCGTCTTAATAGCAAACAACGCAAACAAGAACTACAAAATATAATAAATGCGGTAGTTCACCACAGCGAAATGTTCGGTTTACATCTAAACGTTTCCAAAACTAAAATTTTAGTATTTTCAAAGACACCAATAAACGTACAGGTGTATGATAAGGGTCAAATAATAGAACAGGTAAATTCCATAAAATATTTGGGAGCAAATATCAATAGTCAGTGTAATCCAAAAAAAAAAAAGAAATCCTATCAAGAATCGAACAAGCAATGAAAACATTCATGAGCATGAAAACATTTTTTACGAGATCAGACCTTAGTCTACAGCTTAGAATCCGAACGATCAGATATTACGTTTTTTCTGTCTTACTGTATGGCTGTGAAAGTTGGACAATGGACTCTGAAATAGAAAGAAAAAATAGATGCCTTTGAGATGTATATATACAGACGAATGTTAGGAATTCCATGGGTACGAAGAGTTACTAATGTTGAGGTACTTCGTCGCATGTGTAAACAAAAAGAATTACTAAGAATAATCAAAGAGAGGATAATGCAATACTTAGGTCATGTGTTGAGAGGCCAAAGATAGGAATTACTTCAAGTTATACTGGAAGGAAAAGTACAGGGCAAAATATCAGTAGGAACACGCCAGAACTCGTGGCTGAAAGACCTAAGAAGATGGTTGGACCGCTCATCCGCAGAAATCTTTGGCGCAGCAATTTCCAAAACTACAATTGCCATTTGGATCGCCAACCTTCAGAAGGAGACGGCGCCATGAGAAGAAGAATAGTTACAATAAACATTTTTAGGAGTTTGTCGACAGTTTTGTTTTTATAAACAGAACTCGGGAAGTTTGTTGGATAGGGAACTAATTAAGGTAAATCCTTTGAGAAAAATACAGAGGCAAATTGTGAAAACGAGGCATTGATTACTATATTTAATTTGAATTGTTTTGTGGTTAATTGTATATACAACAGAGTAATTTAGGAAAACATTTATTTATAAGATATTTATTTAGTGTATGAAAATCTACAAAGGTATTTAGTCATTACATTTTGAATTTATTGCACCAATTGATTTCTTTTATTTATTTCCTTCTACGGTAAACAACCCGATTGTTGGCACTAGCCCAGTTTTTTAAATAATAAAGGATCGAATCGATTCACTGTAAGTACTTACTTCCACTTTTATAATGATCTGGCAGCATTTATTATCTATGATAGAGCGTAGAATACTATAATAGTCAATATTCCGCCAACTATTCGAGAGTGAAGGTTAGACTTTAAGTTATCCTTACATTTTACCTGATTTTAGTAAGGCATCATCGGTGCTAGAGGTAAGTTTATATTTGCAATATTGGCTATGATAACTAGAATGATATATCAGGTTAATCTCTAGAATACATTGTACCGTTTTCTTGTTTTTATGCTTATTTACTACACAAGCATAATTATTTTTGTTCATGCCAAAAATTGGATGTCATATTATAGCAAATGCTAGTGATTGGCAGTACTAAAAATAATTAGGTAGCCGAGTTATTTATTTACATTTAGTGATTGGCACCTTTAACTTCAGGAAGAAAAAAATGCGTAAAGTACAAAAGAAAAGCAAATAGACAAAAAAATATAATGAATAAATTCTTCAAGAAGCTTTACGGGAAATAATTAATGGCATGCCAAAGACGACGGCAGCAGTTAAATATGGGATACCCAGAGGTACTCTGCAATTTAGACGAAGCGAAAAATTTTAGAAAGTAGCACATGGTCCAAATACTTATTGAAGCCTTTTAGAAGAAACTGTATTAAAAAAATGGGTAGTAGATTGTCACAGAAAAGGGTTTCCGAAAATAAAAGAGGGCATCCAAGCTTCTGTTAAGTCATTTTTGGATCAGAACCCCCGACCAAATTCAGTTAAAAACAATCTTCCTGGGGATCATTGGTATAAATCGTTTTTAAGAAGACACCCTAATTTAACAAATACAATTACTGAATGCTTTAAACAATGACAGTGGAAACGTGTCAGAAAATGATATCAGAAAGTGGTTTAATAATGTACATGAATATTTAATGGAAAAGTACTATTTTGACCTTCTTTCTAATCCTAGCACACCTAGAGTTTACAACAGAGATGAAACTTATTTTACCCTTTGTCCGAAAGAACATAGGGTTCTTGCACCAAAAGCTGCCAAAAATGTTTATCAGATAGAGCAAGGCCCATCGAAAACAAATATTACCGGCATGTTCACATTTTCTGCTGCGGGAGTTACAACGCCACCGATGATCGTTTATGCTTATAAAATATTACCCAAAAGAATCGTAGAAGGTGTTCTAGATGGGTGGGGTATTGCTACTAGTGAAAAAGGTTGGATGCAAGCAGATGTTTTTTATGATTATATAGCTGATATTATATCCTTATTTAGTAAAACAACATGTTACATTTCCAATTATAATGTTTGTAGATGGGCACAAAACACATTTAACATACCAACTAAGTCAACTATGTACAGAACTCGAAGTAATCTTAGTGGCATTATATCCAAATGCCATTAGAATTCTTCAACCCGCCGAAGTCTCTAGTTTCAAGTTCAAGTCACTTAAAAATGCGTGGAAACGAGCTTTGTTGAATTTGGACAAATGGACAAAATCCATTTGAACAACTAAGAGTAACTTTGCTTCCATTTTAAAAGAAGCTGTCTTCTTCTTTAGGTACCGTCTCCTCTAAGGAGGTTGGTAATCATCACAGCTATTTTCACTTTTGAGATTGCAGCTCTGAACAAGTCGACGAAACTGCAATTATACCACTTTCTCAGATTGTTGAGCCAGGAGATGCGTCTTCTCCCAATACTTCGTTTTCCCTGTATTTTTCGCTGCATTATGGTTTGTAGCAACACATATTTATCCCCTCTCACAACGTGGCTGAGATATTGTAACTTTTTTATATTAATCGTATTCATGATTTCCATTTCCTTTGTCATCTTTCTGATGACCTCAACATTTGTTATTCGGTCTACCCAACTTATTTTTAATATTCTTCAGTAGGTCCACATCTCGAATGCTTCAAGTCGATCGCTCACCTCTTTCTTTAAGATCCATACAGCAGCACCGAAAACACATATGAACGTAATATTCTTATTTTGAGTTGGAAACTAAGGTCTCTACTGCATAATACTTTTCTCATCTTATTAAATGTTGCTCTAGCTTGTCCAATTATCATTTTTATTTCTTCTGTATACTCGTTATTTTCATTATTAATTGTACCAAGAAGCTGTAGATACTCTTATACCATCAACTATCTTAAGGGTTTTAGAGTGTGTAGTCTCTGACCTTGGAACGTGGATACTATTGACTACAGCAAATGCCTAGGCAAAAAATTTACCGTAGAATCAATCAACTTGATCGATTTTTGCAACATGCAATTAAGATACTTTACAGCTCTTAAAAGAAGCCAGAAAAATGGAAACTCTGATAACACTAGCAAAAGTTTCTGTGTACTACTTAATCTATTTAACATTTTACATCCAAATAATCCAAATAATAAAGAAATCGACAATTCACAAATTGTAATAGATGAGATGTTTTTGGAAGATATGTCTGTAGTAGAAGAGAGAGCAGTGATGACTTTACCTTACGATATAGAATCTGTACCTGTTGTTTAGAAGTTGTAAGAAGATTACATTCAAGTAATTTCTCACCATTAAAGCATAATGGGGTGTTGCACCGTCTTGCTGAAACCAGACAGTTTCATGCGGTAGGGTCGGATCGATTGGATTGGGATATAAGTTAGCCAACTGAAGAAGAACATCGTCTCTTAGCATGCTTAAATATTTTTCCGCTGTCAAATTACCATGTACAAATATAGGACCAATAATATGATCTCCTATAATACCTGCCCAAACATTCAACTTTTAAGGATACTGAGTGTGTGTCTCACTCATCCAATGAGGATTCTCCGGTGACCAATATCTACAGTTTTGTCGGTTTACCTCTCCGTTCAATGTAAATGTTGATTCATCAGAAAAAAGAATTGTGTCAAGAGCTATTTCATTTGTGTTTATTTTATCCATCATTCTACAATTTGGATCGTCTTCTGTTAGCTCCTGCACAAAAGTCAATTTATATGGATGAAGTTTATCTTCATAGAGACACATTAGGAGAGTTGTGTGACTCACATTATTTTGACGTGAAAATTGGACGTGAACTTGTCGTTGGATTCTCTTCGATACTTAACAAAATATCCACTTTTACCTCATCTTCAATGAAGTTCGGTTTCCTTTTTAATGGTTTGACATGTCCAAGTTCTCTGAATTGTGCATAAATTTTAGACACAGTACCTTGTGCAATATTAGGCAACTAAGGATACCTCTGATTAAATAAGTTTGCTACTTTAACTTGACTTCTACATATCTTCTTGTAACCGATCATAATTAAAATCTCAATTCGGTGGGTCTCAGTAAAATATTTTATTTTTATTTCTGCAAGAAATTAGCTTTTAATTAGGAATTTATTATTTTTATTTCAAATTTCAACACACCAACAACTGATTGATAACAATCCGCATTATTTACCGATTTATTTTAATTAGCAGGCTATCTAGACAGTTTTTACCTATTCATTACAAAAAATGTTACTAAACAGAAATTTTCCCCAATATACTGATACAGAGTAGAAGTGTATTGTCTGTATTTAGCTAATTTAAAATAATACGATAATACCATAACACGTGATAAATTATTCATTTCAAAATTTCACCCTATATTATTCACTATAGACCCCACATGATATAGTTCGTTGAAATCAGGTTGTTAAGAATCTTTTAAAAACATAAAAATATACAGGGTGTTTCATTAAAAATAAGGATTATGGACTATGCCAGACTTGCGTGGATCAACCTGTACATTTAAATTTATGTTTAAAAAGCGCACATTTAAATTTAAAAGTTAACGTGTCCCAGAGTTTTTTATTTTTTTCTATAATAAGGACAAAAACAATTTTATTCCATAAGTGGTTTCTATACTGTATATAGGGTGTTTGGTAGGCCGATGTAAATTTTTTAAGGGATAATAGGGGACGCCATTTGCAAAATGTTTTGCTAATAATGTATCGCTCAAACTGTTAAAGTTTCCGAAAAGTTAAATTTGTCAATATTCCACAACCGTCTATTTCACGTTTAAAAATTATCTAGGCGTACTACCTCCCTGTTTTACGAATGGAATAAAAATGTAAAACTACACTGACTGACTAATTGTGTTTGGAGTTTATTGTGAGTTTTTTGTGCATTACGATTTTAAACTTTGTTTGAGTGAACAACCAGACTGTGTATCTGCATAACGTGATTTATGGATTAGTTGTGATGGCTTTGTTTTCGAATGCAGTGTACGCAGACATTCTGTTTTTCTATGGCTGGAGTGATGGAAATGCATCTGCAGCACGTCGAGAATATCAGCACCGTTAACCTAACCGGAGACTACCCCATGTAAGTGTCTTTATTAACACATATCGACGAATTAGTGAAACTGGTAGTGTTAACAATCCTGTTTCCGGTATTAATCCTGGACGTTACGGTCCTGGTGTAGACGCTCAAATTTTGCAAAGCCGTTACGAATGATCCTACCACAAGCGTTTGAAAGGTTGCTCGACAGTTAAATTTCTCGCAATGGAAGGTCTGGTCAGTAGTGCACAACGATGGGCGCTACCCTTATCTTTACATGCCAGTACAAGGTCTTCAACACGGTGATCCAATTAGAAGGGTAAAATTTTGCCGCTTTTTGTTAGATGCAGACATTAAAGATGGTAGTTTTCTAAAAGTATTTTATGGACTGATGAATCCAGTTTTAATAGAGAATTAATAACAAATTTTCACAACCTGCATTACTGGGCACATGACAATCCCCATCTATCGAAAGAAATATCCTTTCAGCAAAAAATTAGTGTCAACGTTTGGGTAGGAGTTATCGGAAGAGAATTAATAGGACCTTACTTTTTGCTAGGCATGTTAATAGTCAAGTGTACTTAGACTTTCTGGAGAATGAATTACCACCACTCTTAGAAGATTTACCCCTCGCCCTTAGACAAAGAATAGTGTACCAACATTATGGATGCCCTGCACATTGTGCACGTGCTGTTACGGCTTGGTTCAACAATCACTATTTCAATAGGTGGATCGGACAAACTGGACCGATTTTGTGGCCTGCTAGATCGCCCGATTTAACACCGTGTGACTACCACATCTGGGGCAGATTCAAAGAACTTGTTTATTAAGTTCCAATCCGAACTAGAGCTCATTTAGTGGAAAGGATTATCGAAGCAGCTGACATTATAAGGGCAGAACTGAGGTTAAAAGTAACCACATCAGAAATACGACGCAGGGCAAGAGCGTGCATTAGAAATGGTGGTTTTTATTTTGAACAACAATGACTGTTTTCTGAAGTTTTTGTACATACTTAATTAGGCATAATAAATGATGCAAAAAAGCATGATGTGTCGTTGTTGTGTTTTACCTTTGTTACCCGTTTCATTAACTCTGCGGTGGACTGGTGATAATTTGATACACGAAGGAACGGGTTGGGTCTGAGAAGCCCAAAAATTAAACTAAGAATTTTTTATGTTTAATTTTGTAACAGGTTTGCCTTGCATATATTAGAACTACTACTAAAGACAACTTACATGTACATATCGACTGCTATAAAACATAAAAAAATGAACTGCTATTATAATATTAAAACTAAAAATATAAAAGAAATTACATACTACAATGGCAGATGTTTAAAGAACACCTTGTATATAACTTATTCAATCATTTTATCAATGCATATGCGACAAACAGGTACGGTATGTTCTAAGCAAATAAATAATTTAAAGTAGTGACACATGTAGCGAGTTTTACGATCTCTACAAAAAGCACAACGCCCCCTTTTATTTTGCAATTCCGCAGGTGCTTCTACTGGTCCAACACCACTGAGTTTAGCAGCAAGCTCTCTTATATCTCGTACCAAATGAGGAGATTGAGCTCTTGCTTTTATATTGTTCATCACTAACTGAAGACCTAGTTCTTTTAAAAAAATCTTCCTCTTTTGCTTGTTTTTAGATCCGATGTGTTACTTCTCTGTATCACAAATGCATTTATTGCAGCAACATCAAGCAATGCATAAAAGATGACCATGGGCCAGCGTTTTGTATTTCTTGCGACAGTATAGGAACCTCGAAGTTGATCAACGGTGTCCACACCACCTATCGTAGAGTTATAGAACATTATTGCTTCAGGTTTACTTTCGTCACCCGTTGTTGGATCGATTTGGTCATCATGGTGTAGGGTTCACAAAAGAACAACATGTTTTTTTGGTTTTGGTATATGGGACAATATTGTCATATCTTTGGTAAATCTAAACAGAGTTGATTTTGTCGGTCTATTGTTCATTAAAAATTCGGTTGGGATATGCCTTTTGTTTTTCCGTAGGGCGCCTACAATTGTTAGACTATGATTTGTCAGTAAGTTTGGTGCGAGTTCAATTGATGTAAACCAATTGTCCATTGTGACATTCCGGTTGGATCTGGAGATTGGTTTGCAAAGCCGCTCAACCACATCGTTGACTGCAGAACTGATAGAATATGGACCTGGTGGTTGTGTACCGGCATGTATTTCTAATTGATAAGTATAGAACGTGCGAGAATCCACCAAGGAAAATACCATCAGACCGTATCGGGCCGGTTTTTTTGGTACATTCTAAAACTACAGCGACCTCTAAAGCCTAAAAGCATCTCATCGATGGTGACATATTGGCCAATGGTATAATATTTTTGAAAATTTTCAACTACTTCCTTGAATACGACTCTAACTGCTGCAATTTTGTCTAACTTGTGTCCATTCGTCCCTTGTACGAATATCATCTAGGCGTAAGCACTTCATAAGAAATTGAAATCTGCGGAGAGCCATCGTTGCCGGAAATATGTCAATGCCCGTACCATTTCTTTCCCAAAACTCAAAAATTGAAGTTCTACCTCCACGATAAACTCCAGCTAAGTGAAGCAGACCAATTAGAGCTTTTAGTTCATATGTTAGCCTCGCATCGGAACTGTCTTTATATCTCACGGACACACGCTCTATATATACATTAGTACATTCAACAATACGTTTTATAATTTTGTCATTAAAAACAGTTCCCAGCATTCTTTTTCAGTTTTGCAACTTTTCGCTTCACGAATAACTCCAGGAAGTTTTGTTATGATATTTTCTCGTCTAGTTCTCGTCTAGTTCTAACATTTCGTGATCCGCATATCTTATTCCATTTCATTCCATCTTTGATATTGTAATAAAGGTGTTGGTTTAACTTACCTTGTGGAATACATTTTTGTACGTTTAATTCGGTGTCTGATAAATCCAATTCAGACTCTGAGTTATGATTAGCATCTTCATGTTCTAAGTTGCCAACTATAGACTCATCGGAATCTATATCTTCATAATTTTCTTTCTCGTCGGTTGCAACTTCCTCGTAGAGACGTTGCAAATGTTTTGCCTCTCTCTCGTAAGAATACATTGTTTTGTTAAGCTCTAAAAACAATACACTGCAAATTTTGTTTTGTACTTTCATAAAAAAAAAACTTACATTAAGGAACGGGTTGGGTCTGAGAGAACGAAAACAGATATATCATCGACACTATTGCTTCAATGTGCATTCGTAACTGAGGGATTATAGCTAGCTATGCCGACAAAAGGTATCTAGACCGCCAGGACCGTACTTAGACTCGCTGACCGAATAGAGATATTAGAAGAACTGAATGGGCCTGACGGACCCAACCCGTGCACCGCAGGGTTAATGAAGGTTATTTTAACAATGCATTAAGATTCAACAAAGGGTTTTTGCAATCTGAGCAAGTAATACGTAAGGCATTTTGTATGTCAGGGAAGTATCTCGCTTAGATAATTATTTTTAAAAATAAAATAGACGAGCAGCCTTATTTTCGAATATTGACAAATTTAACTTTATTTCGGAAACCTTAACAGTTTTAGCGACACATTATTAGCAAAAAATTTTGCAAATGGCGTCTCCAATTATCCCCTGTATATATATATATATATATATATATATATATATATATATATATATATATATATATAATAAGCATGTTGACAACCAGACGAATATTTTCAATTAAAGTAATACCCAATATTTTCATGTTAAATTTTTCGTTAACTGTTCCTTTCATATACATCGCTCGCCATTACGAACGCTATACTTCAAAGAGATGGAAATTTACAAAATGAAATTACCAGATATTGGTACACTTCAAAAAGGTGATCATTATAAAAGTTCCTGCGATCAGATTAAATTCGTTATTTCAGACATTTCGTTACATGCAGGCAAATTAATAATGAAAATGGAATAATGAAAAGGGTACGTATAATCTAAAAATAAAAGAGGCAATCTTCCATAATCATTTTCTCTGACATACGAGTCAATTTTTATTTACTCTATAGGCCAGGCTTAAATAATGTTGCTGCAGACTTCTTTCATTAAAAAAAGAAGAATAATCATGAATAATGGGAGTGTGCATTCATTAATTTTCATTAAAAACTTTCCAGTTGTGAATAATAATCAATAAACGACTATAAAATTTAAAAAATAAACTCTTGTTTTAATTGATGCAGTTTTATTTTGTGAATATTTTTTTGTTTAAATATTAGCTATAAACGTGTATGCTTGATTGTATAGTAATTTTCAGCCACTTCCAACTAGTCAAAATTTAACCAACGTAGAAAATTATACCTTGAAAATTCTGTTGAAAATTATCCACGCCAGAATTCACTCTAAACTGGAGCTGGATATTAGTTACACACAATATGGGTTCCGCAATGGTATGAGAGGCTATATTCTCCTTCAACGTGCTGATGCAGAGATGTTTGGATGTTAACCGTCCTCTTTACGTCTGTTTTATAGACTACAATAAAGCGTTTGATAAAGTAAAACATGACCTACTCATGGAAATTCTAAAAAATAAAAACCTAGATGAAAGAGATTTAAGGCTAATAACAAACCTTTATTACAATCAGCGAGCAATAGTACGAATTAAAAAAGAGACATCTGAAGAAATGGAAATAAAGAGAGGAGTCAGGCAAGGCTGCATACTATCACCTATATTATTTAACGCTTATTCTGAAGAGGTAATTCGAGAAACTCTGGAAGATGAAACGGTCGGCATAAGAGTAAATGAAGTCTTAGTTAACAACATCAGATATGCAGATGATATAGTAATAATAGCCGATAGTTTACCAGACCTGAAAAGACTCATAAGTAAAATAATAGTAATGAAAGTTTATGAAAATTTGTAAAAACAACCATAATACTAACGAAATCTTGATAGTAGAGGGCCAGCAGATCAAAAGAGTAAATAAGTACACTAACCTAGGAACACTTATAACAGAAAATATTGACTACACTGCAGAAATCAAAGGTCAGAATCAAAAAAGGACGTTCTAATTTTATGAAAATAAAAAAGGTCCTATGTGACAAAAATTTAACATTAGCTCTTAAAGTACGCCTAACAAAATGTTACGTATACAGTGTACTATACTATGGAGTGGAATCATGGACGTTAAATCTAGACAGAATGAGACGAATTAATGGCTTTAAAATGTGGACCTATAGAAGAATTATGAGGGTTTCCTGGATAGATAGAGTTACGAACAATGAAGTACTGACAAGAATAAGTAAAGAGAAGGAAGTTGAACTTACAATTAAAGAAACAAAGCTACAGTATCTCCGACATATGATGCGGGGCGAGAAGGATGGCATCCTGCGACTCATAATACAAGGAAAGATAGATGGCAGAAGAAGCATCGGAAGAAAACGAATTTCATGGCTTAAGAACCTGAGAGAATGGTTTGGATGTAGCTCAAAACAACAATAAGTAGAATTAGTGCCTCAAAAATTAAAATAGCCAATGATGATTGCCAACCTCCGTAGCGGAGATGGCACCTGAAGAAGAAAAAGAAAACTATAATAACTAAATATTTACAGGTCAGTTAGAACTGGAACCAGCCAACCGAGTATAATAGACAAAAATACTTGCTAGTAGTAAATAAAATGATTTGATTATTCTGCAGATAAAAGAGATTACCAAGATATAATGGGATATGTATCCTTTTTTTTACTTACTCAATTTAATCGTCGGAAAACTCAGATCAGGATTTGACGGACTTTATAACTATATAATTGTTATAGTTTTCTCAGTTTTTAATTCCCGAAAATCAGTCAGTCTTTTTAATCTATACTCTGAAAAAATCTTTACCGAGGTTTTGGATGACAGACAATAGGGAATAAGACTAGGCGAAGGAGTAATGAACAGCATCAGATTTATTGCAGAAAACTAACAAGATGTCCAAACAGTAGTATCTAGCGAGTGAAGCAAGTTATCGAAGAGGCCTTAAAATTACCATTTCAAAGACAAAGTGGATGTCAGTTGGAAATAATAATATGGATCAAGGTTTGCTTTCGCTTTATGGAGATAAGATGGAAGCGTAAACTATTTCAGATACCTCTACAGCTGGTTAAATGTAAAGACTCTGATGTAAAGAGATAATAACCAGGATCGAAATATCACGTAAGGCTTTTATGACCTGGAAATCAGTTTTTTGTAACAAAAATCTGTCGATACATATTTGCAAGAAGACCCTGAAATACTGTCTGTAGTATATTTTATTATACGGTTGTGAAACATGGACATTAAAAACCACAAAACCTAACAAATCAGAAGCATTCGAATTGTGGTGCTATCAAAGGATACTAAAAATATCAAGGGATTCGTACGCCTCCAATGAAGATGTTTTTAAAATGATAAATTCAGAACGCTTGCTCACAACCGTCATAAAGAAAAAAAAAACAGAATACTTCCGCCATATAATTAGAGGACCCAAATATCATCTACTTTGCCTTATAATACAATGAAAAGTGGAGGGATTAATAGAAAGAAACTTTCATGGCTGCATGATATTAGACAATGGTGTGGTACTACAGTAGAATAAATATTTGGCGCAGCAGCCGATAGAGAACAGTTTCAGGAAATTGTAAACATGATGATGCTCAATCTCTGAATACATAAACGGCACATAAAGAAGACGATGTGATACAATTAATACAAAAGAACTTGATAAGTTCTATTGTAAATTTGGACTGTGAATTAAAATATTATTGAGCAAGCTGTTAGGAAGGCTGATCATAAAAATCGAGTGGCACAGGGCGGCGCCGAGGAAGAACAGAGCGTCAAGATCATTTCTTAAGGTTGACTGCTCTAAAAAGGGTTCTCCATTGCTAGGTCTATTGCAAATTAATGATTTACAGAACATGAAGGACTAATTGGGATAGTCGAATTTACAGTTTTAACCTTTTTTCATTTCAGATACGAAGGTTTCTACCTCAGCCCTTAACATCCACATAATCTTCTTAAATAGTGCATAGAATGATTCGCTTGTGACCAGGAATCGAACGCTTTTGTCTTTAGCGATAAATCTCAATTTTTTCGAATCTTTTGAGATGCATCGTAGCTAATCCAGAGTCAGAAAACGATACTCTGAAAGATTAAACCCAGAGTTATTGTTGAAAGATGTATTGAATAGATGGGTGGGATAGTTTAACCAGGCACTTAATATACAGGAAGAAGAAGAAAACCTGGAAAACAAAAGATATGAGGTAAGGGGAACAGACAAGAAGAAAGATGAACCACCAACGATTCTTGAAGTTAAAGATGCAGTTAAAAAACTAGCCAGAAACAAATCATGCGGAATAGATAATCTCTTAGCTAAACTATATAAAAAAAACGGGTGTGGCAGTCCAGTGGGACTGCCGGTAGAAGTTATACTTCTATACACGCGTTCGCCGTTAAAAATTTATATAGGAGTCAATCTGCACAATCATTACATATGTAATGCTATAAGTAAGAGAGAGCAGAAAGAGAAAAATAATTAGTTATATAGGTATATGGTGCATCGTTTGCTGTATATAACCATTTGACCTGTAATAGGAGTATAGTAAATGAAGGATTGTATTAATATTTTAATGAAAATATATATTTTTATTTTTATATATGTATAAGAGGAGTTGAATGCAAAAAAAAATTTTACACATACTCTGCAGTAAAAAACTGCAACATAATTCAATATAATAATACAATATAAATTAAAATGTAGTATTCATATGTATTTAAAACTGCCAATATACATTTATAACTTACTTTACGAAGATAAAATAAAAAACCAACAACTCGGATTATGTTGTAAATTTTCATTTTATTTTAAAATTTATGTTTTTTGCGTATATTACATATATTTAATAAGATTAACGTGAGGTTTTTAAATATTTCAAAAATAAAAAAGGAAATTAATAATTGGGATTCGAACTCACAACCACCAGCGTATGAACCAAACACGTAAAGGATTTGCCAATTAGACATGACACTAACGGATTTCAAAATTGACAGTTCTCGGTGAAACAGTGATTATTTTGAAAATACAAAAGCCTAAAATAATTATAAACGTTTAATTTTAAATAATACAAAACATATCACATAAATAATAATATTAATACATATTATATTATATATAATATTATATATACAATATTATATAATATATAATATTAAATATATATACAAAAGGAACATTTTTATTCTCGAGAGAGGAAGAGAGAGAAAATATATCTTCTGTCTCTCTCTTACTCATTATCTTACATATGTAATGGTTTCACAGATTCACTCTCATGCAAATTTCCAACGCCGACCGTGCGTATAGAAGTATAACTTCAAAAATATGGAAACCATACCATACTGACATTACAACACTTTATAAAAGAAATATGGACACAAAAATCCCTCCCCGATGATTGGAATATTGGAATACTTTGCATCGTACACAAAAAAGGAGATATCTTTGAATGCTCCAAACATAGAGGAATTATGCTTCTAAGTGCAGCATATAAAATATTTTTCACAGTACTATGTCACCGTATGGCACCATATGCAAAACAGATAGTATGAAAATACCTGGCTGGTTTCAGAGGTAGTTAATCGACAATTTATGAGATTGCAACCTTGAAACAAATTTTAGGAAAAACACTGGAATATGGCATTGATACTCATCATATATTTATAGATTGAAAAGTAGCCTACGACTTTGTGAATAGAAGAAAAATGTTGAAAGCTAGTAATACCAATTGAGTTGGTAAATTTAATTAAACTAGCTCTTGAAAAAGTTGAATATAGAGTACGAATTCAGGTGGAACTGTCTGAACCTTTTAAAACAAATAACGGGCTGCACCAGGGAGACCTGCTATCCTGTATACAGTTTAGCATGGCTCTGAAAAAAGTAATACGTATGTCACAAATCACAACGATTTGTTCAATATATAATAAATCAGTGCAAATCCTTGCCTATGCTGATAATATCAATATTGTTGGGAGAACGGAAAACGCTGTACGGGAGGAGTATGTAGAATTAAAAGAATCAGCTACATAAATGGGTTTAATAATAAACACCAAAAAATAAAGTATATGAAAATAAGAACGCAACCACAAATCCTACGATCACTTGTTATAGAAAACGACGTTATTGAAGTAGTGAACGAATTTGTATACCTGGGAGCGCTCTTTAACACTGAAAACAATACTAACGCAGAGATAAACCGCATAATTTGCACAGCCAACATATGCTATTTTGGGCTTAATCAATAGATATACAAAAATAAAACTCCACAAATCAATAGGACGCCCAATACTAACATATGTTTTAGAGATCTGGAATCTAAGAAAGAATAATGAAAACATGGTAGAATGTTTCTAAAGAAAAGTACTAAGGCGAATTTATAGAGCAGTGAATGACAATGGGCTAGGGAGACGACGAACTTTATAAAATATACCAGGAACCAAATATCATAATATATTAAGATAGGACGTCTTAGGTGGACAGGGTATGTAATGCGAATGGAATAAAATGATCCAGCTAGACAAACGCTTCTTGATAGACCCATTGGTTAGAGAAAAAGAGAAAGACTCAGAACATGGTTCCTTGATAACATCGATGAAGACATGAGAAATATGGGAATACGTGCTTGGTGACGGAAGGAAATAAATAGGGACGACTGGAGAGACATTTTTGAGGAAGCTAGGATCCATACAGGGTTGTAAAGCCAGAATGATGATAATACCTACTTATATAATTAGTTTTACGGCTACAACAGGTTATTTCCGAAGCCTCAATTTTAATTTTTTAGTCGCCTTTACCTGACTATCCGTTGTTGATAGGTAAAATTACAATATTTTTTTGAAAAACTGAGGGCAAATTTTATCCGGAGTCGTTGTAAAGAGTCCATTGTTTGAAGGTGTCTTCCTACTTATTCACGTATAAAATGTTTGGTGACCAAAAAACTGTCCAGTGCTGTGTTCAGCAGAGGTTCCCTTGGTGGAGAGATGTCAGTTAACAGCATCATATCTTTTTTAATTTTCTGTTGTAATTGTTGCAAATGTTGTAATTAACAACAAATGAGGTTTTTGCAAATAACACCTCAATTAATCTACTTTTTCGTAGTTTTGGAGAACATAATAAATGTAAATTTGGAAAAATCTGCCAAATCATTCCGGTGTTACTAAACTAAAAATTTTAGATTAGGTTTCTATTCCTTAAAGTTCCCTCTCTCAATGGAGGTTGACTACTTTAATTTAAGTGGGTGCCTAATCAGTAACCACCATTCCAATTGACATAAGAGGTCTATTGTGGCTTATCTGATACAACGCAGTCGTTAATAACGCTCAAATGTGTTAAACCTTATCCTATCCAAACGTTGGTAGTTGCACAGAAAGTGTTTCATCATCCCATCTTTAGCCTGAAAAAATCTGCACTCTGTACTTTCTGTTGGTCCAATTATATACACGTGCCCATTGAGGCGATAGTGTCCTGTTAGGAGACTATGATAATTCAAAAATCATTCTTTTCACATTTAGTAGATCTTTGGATCTCTTCGTCGAAATTTCGTGTATTAAAGCTACGACCCATTTCCTCGTATCCGTGGTTACATTTCATCTGTTCCATACAGTTCGGTATCGCCCCTTTGACTGCGATTTTTGTTATTCCAACTTCCAACAACGGGTTCTGTCACTATAAGTATTTTTTTGCTTGTTTCTTGGTAAGTAGGTCCGTTTTTTCGTTCCCTTCGATACCAGTATCGAGAGTAGAGGTATTGAGAGTAGACTTATTTTGTTATTTTTTACAATCTGACTTAGATTCTGAAGAGAGTTTTAAATTAACTTAATTAAAAGTAAAGTCATCTCATCAAAGTAAACTTAATTCAATTTCAGTGCTTTTAGTGCTGCCTGGCTATCCGATATAAATTTTATAGATCTGCTCCTACAGTTTCTCTTTATTAGGTCTCTAGGTACATCTCTATAAAGATTACCTAGGCTTTCACTAGGGCTGAGCTTTGGTATCTCCTATATACTCCAGCTCCAAATCCTTCATTGGTTTTAGAGCCATCTATATTCTAGCATTGATCTGCCATTATAATATACATTTTGTTCTGCATGAACTCCCATTCATCCCTTTTTGGAAAGAAGGCGCCACAGTAAACGACTTTTTGAAATTATATCTCTTTAGATTTGATCCCCGTATCCTTTCGCCCAGCTTCCTTGAACCTTATCCACCTTCTATATGCTTTTACCTTCGCCTCCTTCTCCATAGATATATGTAATAAAAGAATGTTACGTGTGACCGAAGATGTTTGGGGTAGTCGATATCGCTCCTGTTATGATTTATTAACCATTCGATATATTTTTAGCGCATTTTTCATTATATTGTACAAGAAAAATATAATTAATACGGTTTATTTGCTATCTATATCAGTATATATCTCATACACTACAAGACAACCAGAATATAGCCGCAAATGTCAACCATGGTACAAAATATTTCGATTTGGCAATGTTTTTCTGTGGGTATATGTTGTATGCTTCAAATATAAACACAGAAAGCTTTTAAAAAGTACATTTTGATTGAATTAAATTGAATTTTATAAATCCTGCAATTTTTACATTTATATAAAATAAGAATCGGTAAATCTGGTATTAAAATTAACATTTGTAAATAATATATGAACGATACAACATATACATTATAAACATGCCAACACTGCCAAACCGAAATATTTTATTCCATGGTTGATATTTGCAGCTATATTCTGGTTGCCTTCTCGTTTACGATGTCCTTTGTACGATACAACGATGTTTAAGATACTACCATTAAAAAAGCACTGCCGATAATATCTACTGATAAAATCTTTATGTTGTTTCGTATAACTATTGGTACAATAATTAACGTAATATATAAATAACATTAAATTAAATAAAAATTGCGAGAAATTATTAAAAACTTAATAAAATATTCTTACTAGGATATTTTGTATAAAAATTTAATTACCCTGATATAATTAATATTAAAAAATTATACAAATATTGTTGATTTTTTTTTACCTTTCGTGTGGCTTATAAAATGTTACAGCCCTTAATATATAAAACTGTTTTAATGCTAAAAATTTCGTTTGACGCGTAAGCCTAAATTACATTTTAAAATTTAATTTGACTGGTCTATACAATTTCAACATAAAATGAACCTGTTGATGCATTGGGTAATTTAATGCTTTCTAATTTTTTGAAATTTTACTCGAAACTTCATAATTTCTGCATGGGAGTTGTTAGCCCCTTTGTTCTCTTTATACGAGCTTTCGTCTGCGCTTTTGCCTTTGACAACTTCATATATTATTTAATACTTTTATTTCGAGTTTTCATTCGTGTACTCATTTTACAAATATTACTTTATAGTTTTCCTTTGTTTTCGATTAACACAAGACTGAAATGAAAATTCAACGTAAACATTAGAAAAGCGTTATTGATCGCCTTTATTTAACTTATTAGTTTATTATTGATATTTTTTACAGGTGATAGTAATACACACGGCTTAAAAAAAGATAAGCCTTCAAAGGAAGCATTGAAGAAGAAATATATCACAAAACTTAAATAGAGTACGTCATGAAAGACAAGGATGAATTTTTAAAAGAAGTTCGAAATACAAGAAAACACCCAAAGATGTGAAACCAAGACACCTTAAATGCAGAGTTGTGTCATATTACCAGTTTACATTTATTATATATATATATATATATATATATATATATATATATATATACTCCATTTGAGTGACTATTATCTCTTTCTTTAGTGTTCAAGTTTTGCAGCCGTATGTCATGATTAGTAGTACCTATACGCTGACTTAATGCTTTTTTTTAGGTAAAATGGCATCTTCGATTTAAATATAACTGCATGTCTATCAAAAGATGTATAATCCAGTTTCATTCTTCTGTTAATTTCTGGGAGTAAGAAGCCGAACTTATGTAATAATTTTCCCAAGTATAGATACTTGTCTACTCTTTCAAGTGCAATGTTGTTTATTATGACATCTTGGATATCCACTAGCTGGTACATGGTTTTATTTTTGTGAAATTCATTTTTAGGCAAACTTCCTTGCTAGCTGCATTTAGGTCGCTTTTAAGTTCTTATAGCTCTGTAGAGTTATTGGCAATCACAACGATGTCTATTGCAAATCTTAGATGGCTGAGGTATTCTCCATCAATGAAGGCTTTTGTCCTGTCAGTTCATTTCGCTGACTATATTTTCTATAGCTGCAGTGACACGCTTTGGTGATATTGCGTCTCCTTGTGTTTTGTTTTTTTTTTTGGTTTTGTGTTTCCGTAGATATTTGTTAAAGTCTCTATGTACAGTTTTTCAATGCTTCGGTTAATCGAAGCTCCTCTTACTACCTTGGGATATATATAATCGAAAGCCTTCTCTAAATCTATAAAGGTTAATACTGGCTGTACTACATACTCTTTAGCTTTTCTTATTAGTTTTTGAAGCATAAGAATAAGATTCATAGTACTGAATTCACTTCTGAATCCAGCTTGCTCTCTGTTGTTGATGATCTTTGTGAATATCTTGTATATGATTGGTAGTAGAGGAGTATGGGACCATAGGAGTGTATAAGGCTATTGTCATTACTGCGTATCACATGTCCTTTCATTAATCTATTGACCTTTATATTACATCTCACTAGATTTTAATTTAAGAAGAAAATTTTTAACTCTAAAGAACAGATTACTCGAAAGATGTTATGTTCCCACAACAGCAATTTATTTACTTCTTTTTTTTTTGTTGGCGTTATGTTTCGTTTCGTTACGCGACTGCTGATGGTATTATGGTTTTGTAAATCTGGATTTTTGCACCTCGTAACAGAAGTTTTGACCTCATTAGATATTCCATTAAAAAGAGAGATCTGATTTTTCATCAGTATATAATACGGATATTAGAGATGAAAAATTCATAAACTATGGGTTAAATTAATAACTTTAATATGTTAATTAATAGTTTTAATTAATTTATATAAATGTAAATACATTTTAAATCTACACTGCTTTAAATATTTTTAATAACTTTAAATACCCTTAATTATTTTTACTAAAAGAAAAACTTAGAAGAGGAGTTTTTTATTTCGAGAAACTATTTCAAATATTTTATAAATACCATGACTTCCATATCTCCAGTATAACTTTAAACCTCTCTGAATTTGCAGAAACAGCAACAAGACAGCTATCCTTCTGAGCTATCTATGTGCTCTTTGAAATATGAAATCTAAGATGCATTCTCGCATAACTCAGCATCGTCTTGTTTGCCCTGGATTTTGATCTGTATCCATAGCGATATTCCTATCGACGTGAAAGGAATAAGAAATGCTTTGCGTTAGTTTAAATCGAAGATCTGATTTTGTATTATCACTGCTTGTTGCCGTTTATAGAATAGAATGTATTATTTATTTTTATTTATATTGTTTACACTAATTTCGTAATAAAACTTTTTTAAAAATATTTAAATTTCTAATTGCGATTAGTTATAAAACTAGAAAATTATTTAATTTCTGGAAACGTGTTATGAAACTAGTCAGAAGAATATAAAGAAGTCGATTTTGCGATACTTAGTAACAATTTTAGCAAGTTTGCGCACCTAGATATAATATAAAATAAATAAAAATCTTAAATATTTACATTAACTAAAAAAAACAGGAATAATCAAAAAAATAATAACGTTTAATTGCACTGCGAATTTATCATCATGCTTTTAAAAATATTTGACAACTCTGGAGCTGGGAGCAAGTATTATTTGGGAGAAAGTTTATTTACTTTTTAGTTAACGTATTTTTTTTTCTTCTAGACGCTTTATAATTACGTTTTTACTAATATTTGTTTTTAAAACAAATTGGTGTTACGTCGTAGTAGCGTCGTAGTTAATGTCGATTTCAAATCATTTCAAAAATAGTTTGTCAAACATTTTGGCCAATAGTAATAAAAGGCGTATGGAACCAATGTACCCCAACCTTAGCAGATTTAGAATTTGTTTTTTCAACAAAAAATTGCAAATGACTGAGATAAGTCTAAAATAATTTTACTCGAAGCGATTCGGAAAATTTGTTTTTTTTTTTGTTATTTGTGTTTTATTAATTATTTGTTAATATTAATTTCCAACCTAATTAAAAAAATATATTTAAACTTAAATAATATACAGAATCGAATAAAAAAAGGTTTGGGGCAGTAGAAATGCAAAAAAATTAGTCGGTATATTTCGTTTCTAAGCGTCTTTTTAGGAGTTAACCGCTCGCCTAATTTAAATCAAAAGTAAAACATTTTCTACACTTTAATAAGCAAATCATTCAATAAAATTAGTTCCAATGATATGCTTGAAACTAATTTTAAAAGGGAACTGCTTAATAAAAGAAAAAGTATCACTTTTTTTGTTTTTTTTTTTCACCTGACGTCCATTACTTCGAAGCACATTATTTATTTATGGATTCTGCAACACTCTCTAAATATTAAACACTTTTCTATTCATCAGATGCTTAATCTGCGGATGACAAATCGGGCCAGTTAATCAAATATTCATGTAACATCTGATTCAATGGCATTACCCATCAATATCCATTACTGTGAAGCAGACCAAGCGCATGTTTGTGTAATTCGCATGAGGTTTGGTCTTTTTAATGCCAGTTTTACACCAAAATGGACTTTGTGCGTGTCGGAAAGCAGTAATCGTGGGAGAAGACTGCTGTTGCTAGAAACTCGTGAGCCGGTTGAAAGAATATGTTAAAGAATTTTATTTAGTTCGTAATGTAATAAAACAAAAACCACAGTAAAGTGCATATCATTAATAAGGTTGGAGTGGCATTAAATGTATAATGAAATTTACATAATTTGGTAGATTACTATAGCGAAAATAAAATTATTTGCGTGCCAGTTTACATAAACGATACTTAGTAAATTTTGATATTTTATAACACGATAAAATATTTAATTGTTTCCAAAACCAGCTGAGTAGCACTAAAAACGTAGTAACACATCACGTGTCTATTATATTATTATTATTATATAATAAATATGTCTAATAAATAAAATGTATCGTAATGTTACAAGTTAGGTGTTAGGTTTAATCTGGATTTCAGTTAAATCCCCTGCATACGTCGCGATAAGGACAAGCCCGCCCAACTTTCGTTACCGACCAACCATCGGGACCAACGTTGTCAGTCACAACAGTTAGATGGTTTGGTCGGGACGTGTGTAGGCGATTAATCCTAAATTCCCGAAAGAAGCTTACCCACACAGCCAGAATCTAATTAAAATAAAAATATGTTGCAGAGGGATCGCCCAGGAGCTGATCGGGGCTCGTTAATAAGTAATGTACGGTATATCTTCTTCTTGTAGTGCTTATCCGTTTCGGATATTGATGACCATCATGGCAATATGTATTTGGCAAACTGCTGCTCAAAAAAGATTTGTGGTTGTTGCATTGAACCACTACGTAGATTTTTCAGCCAGAAAATATTTCTCCTTCCTGTCATCGTTTTCCTTCTACTTTATCTTGTAAAATTAATTGGAGCAACCCATATTTTTCGCTGTTCCTCATGAAGTGATCGAGGTATTCGATTTTGGCTGTTTTTGTGGTTAACAACTCTTTACCTTTTTGGATTCTTAATAAAATGTCCTGGCTAGTAACGTTGTCGGTATAGCATATCTTCAGGATTTGACGATAAAGCAATATTAAGAAAACCTCAATTTTCTTGCAGGTAACGTCTGTGAGAGTCCTTGACTCAACTCCGTACAACAGTATAGGAAAGATGTAACATCGTAGTTATCTGATTTTTATGGGTACTGATAAATCATGGCATTTGTATAGCTTAGCCATTTTTTGAAATGCAGATCTTGCTTTCTCTATCCTACATTTTATTCCTAGGGAATGGCGTTCATACCAAGGTAGGTCTATGTTTTTACTTTTTCCATTGGTTGACTATTAGAACTGATTCTTTCAATTTGCTATTCCTTCTTATAGATCATCATACGTTTTGTTTTCTTAATATTCAAAGTCCGTATTTCTGACTGACTTCGGTAATTCTATTCATTAACTCCTGGAGGGCTCTATAAAAAACTGTCAGTGAATACCACCGTGTCTTTCACTTATCTGATGTTATTGATACATTCTCTGTTAATTCGAATTCCAGCTTCAACGTCCTCTACTGCTTCTTGAAAGATTAGAGTATATGCTAAACAGCAAACGTGATAGTATACATCCCTGCTGGACCCTACGTTTGATTTTGATATCATCGGATTCTCCTGCTTCTGTACGGATAGACGATGTTTGATTCCAGGAAAGATTGCTAATAATTCTTAGATCACAGTTGTTTATTCCAATATTTGGTAATATATCCATCAACTTGTCGTGTTTAACTGTATCGAATGCTTTATGGTAATTAATTAAGCATGCACAAATATCGCAATTCACATCTCTACATTCTTGAAATAGCACTTGTATGCTAAAGAGAGCCTCTCTCGTACCCACATTTTTTCTTCGCATAGTCTATATACCCTTTAATGTATCATTTTTAAAAATATATAAAAATATATGTATTATATATAAAAATATAAAAATTGTTTTCTTGGGTAGAGGAATAAATGTTGACTTCAGCCATGATCTTGGTATTACTCCCTTTAAATATATGTCATTAAATATTTTTGTTAGTCGTTGAGTACCGTCGGTGTTTAGCATGTGAAACGGTAATGTTAAAAACAGCAGAGATGAAAACACTTAAAAATTGCAAGACACTATAGGACAGAGCTAGAAGTACAGATATACGAAGTAGATGCAAGATGGAGAACATCAAGAACTGGGTAAGAAATAGAAGAGTAGAATGAAACGATCATATATGCCGAATGATAACAAATAGAATAGTAAAGACGGCAAGAGACGGTTCACCAATAGAAAGACGATCAGTAAGAACACCACGAAAACGATGGAACGACAACTTACTGGAGGCATATTGAAAAACAGACAGAGTCATGTCTTCATAAAAAAAAGAAGAAGAATGTGACTATTTATGTATAAAAATGTATGTATAATTTAAAGTAACGAGTTAATATGAATCAGAGGAAGGTGCTTATTAACCCTCCGTTAGTCGCTATCCGTGTCACACACCGACGACAGAATTATTCATTCGGGATTTACAAATTACTGTTATTTTTATATCGTCACTTTCTGTACCTCTCCCTATCAACCAAACTCGTGTTAGTGTACATTTTTACCTGCCTGGGTACAGTTGTGCGAGTTTTATAGTTATTTTCGGTGCGAGACTCCGTAGCGACTAACGGTGTAGCTATTACTTGTTGGCATAACTTGCAGATCAGGTAAATATTTAGCATCTTATTATTGCATTTTATCGGTCAGAATTATGGGAAATGGTTCCTACCGACGATGAAAATTATTTTGACGATGAGTGAAGTGAAAACGAAATCGATCAAATTGAGGAACGCGATGACGGAAGTGAAACGGAACAAGATATGACAGACGAGGAAGAAGAAAGTGGAAGTAATACCTTAGAATTTATTGAAAAAGATGGAGTTAACAGATGGAAAAAACTCCGTTCCACCGCGAAATGTTAGAACAAGACAAGAAAATTACGTAGCTATGTTTGCCGATGTCGAGATTACCTACACGTGACTTGAAGACTCCCAGTAATATTTGGAAATACTTTGTGAATCACGCTATGTTAGAAATGATTGTGGAAAGAACGAACAAATAGATAGACTCAATAAGAAATACCCGTTCGTGATCGGGATGCTAGACACACTGATATAATAACAATATATTGTTATACTAGTGTTTTCACCAGAAACAGAAACTTTAATGTTTGCGTTTACCAAACATACAGCGATGGTTTTTACAAGCCTAAGAAAAATAGAATGGTATAATATATTCTTTTCAGTCAGCATAATCTTATTTGTCCTGAGACTAACACTCTATAATGAACCTAAACTACAACAAAACTAAAGTTGATGTAGATATATTTACTTATGGCCATTAACAGGTCTTTAAGACCCATTGCCGGATGGATAATTTTCATCGTTTTCTGTTCTTAGCTATTAGCTTTTAATCTCTGACATCTTTTATCACGACATCTCTCCATTTCTTTCTTGGCCTTCTGCTCTTTTTTTTGCTCTCAGGTACTTTCCGAATAATATTTTTGACTAGTCTATTACCTTGCATTTTTCCAGATTTCCAAGGCATTTCTAGTCTACGTTCTTTCACCACTTTTGTTATTGCAGAGTTATCATACAATTAGTATACTTCTGCATAAGTTTGTCTTTTCCATTCTCCCTTTACTACTTTTCTATCAAACATTCTGCAAAGTATCTTTTATTCCTATGCTTCGAATTTGTTCTGTATGGTTTTGTTCGTAGTCCATTGTACTACGAGATATATCATCATCATCATTCTAGCTTTACAACCCTGCGTGGATCCTAGACTCCTTAAGAATTTCTTTCCAGTTATACCTATCCATCGCTTTTTCTTGTTCTTTAACGAATGAGTCTATCAAGGAGAGTTTTTCTAGCTGGGTCATTTTGTCCCATCAGCATTACATGCCCTATCAATCTCAGACGTCCTATCTTAATATGTTTTACGTCCTAACGACATATATCTTTGGCTTTAATTATTTTGCTCATGGCTTTAACACAATTGTTGCTCTTGATCAGTTTCAGGATGACTTCAGTTTCTTCCTAACATGTCTGATCAATAAGTAAATATATACATCCACCTTCTCGAATTCTACAAATGATCCATCCTCTACCTCCAATTTAAAGAAGCCCTTGGTTTTTATCTCTCTTTTGCTCGAGATTTCCATGTACCTTAATTTATTAATATGTATTAACTTTTGGTAATATTTTAGAAGATTTCCGAATCAGTCTTTTTACTATATTTGCCAGTTCTTTCCCATTTCTTGCAATGAGATCCACATCATCAGCGTATGCTAAGCATTGGTGTTCTTTGTATAAAATAGTGGCGGATCTATTTATCCTACTAATACTCACAATTTTTTTTTAGAACTACATTGAATAGCAAGGTAACCCAGGGGTCTCCTTGGCGAACACCTTTTTCACTTCGAATTATTCTGAGACTATACCTGATGTACCTACCTATCTAAAGGTAGTGTAGATAGTGCTGATAAAATGATCAGCTCGTTAGCCCTATAGGACATTTATGAACATTTTAGATATTTGTGCTCCAAACGGAAAATACATAGTATATGTTAATAAGTTTATACTGCAATAAAGCTGCTTGTTGGCGTTATTGATCTATCTATATTGAATATTATGAAAAGATTATGGAAATGAACTAGAAGAACGAAAGGGAAAGTAAAAGTAAAGTATCCGTACAAAAATAAAAAAAGAAATCTTTGTTATGAAAATTATTAGGTAAACTAAACACATTTTTATAAATCTTTATAGAATCTCATAAAAGCTTTGTATCAAAAACGTTTGCTTTATCATTATGTGACATCAAAGCCTAAGAACTTTATTTTACAATATGTACGATATGAACTGACCGGATATTTCAGACAGTCCCTTTTAACGTTTCTAATGAAATTCTCTGTTCCCGGTATATTTTATTGGTTATAATTAAGTTGACAGGCTTCATTTAAAAGCTCTCTCAGTGTCGAGAGGGGTAGTAAATGGATCTTATCTCGAAACACACAACTGAACCATCCTGCCAATTCGAGCGCATCTATTCAGGGCACAACAAACCCATTTAACTGCTTGCACTACAGTTAATTAACGTTCGAGGTAGGCCTGATAGGCGGTAGGCGGAAGGTAGCCTTACGTGTGCACGTGTGCGAGCTGTTTGCCGATATTGCGATATTATATATAATAACGGTTCAATTTATCAAAGGATTGTTAAATAGATTTAACACGGTACACTTGATTGATTATTTAATCGTGATATATGCATTTAAGCCTGTGATATATAGCGGTATATAAAGAGGCCTTTTGTTATAATATAAGAAGCTCTCATTTATAACAAGTACATTATTTGCTAATCAGTATATGTTTATTTATAATACAGTAAGATAACCCGTTAATGGCTCAGTGGTAAGATTGTTTACTTACTGAGTCTAAAATTTAGTTGTCGTGTGTTCGAATAATACCCAGCAACGGCGTTTTCATTACAGAAAAAGGCTCAGCTTTGTAAAATCACATTTGAGTAACGCAGTCTTTCGAATATATTAAGTGACCAGTCTTTTTTCCGTTTACTAGTAAACTAGAAAAAAAATGAAAATTATTACTGAAGTTGTTAACTTTTATACACATTATGTTTTCTTTATCTTTCCTTATCCTTTAAACCATATATTTATATAAAATTTTGAAATATGAAAGCCTAGTCTATTAATTTACAATTATTCACACCAAATCCTGAATTAAAAATTTGAAAGCGGTAAAAACCTCTACCTTATGAAGGAAGAAATACATATGATATCTCTGTAGTGGCATTTTTTTTATTATTTTACCCAGGTCAGAGAGCCCCTGGCCCGGGGACGGGTGTTGATCGATGGGCGTGTGATCAAGTAACACCAGTGGTATATATAAGATTTTATTCTATACTTCAGGTAATATAAAAACTACAATTGAGGCGTTTTTACTTTCCATTTTACGGTACCTACAAAATATATCGCTTTTCCGGAGCAACAACGACGTAATTTTGGTGCAATTTTTTGCAGTTTTGAGTTGAATGTGTCAAAAAAGTTATAACGTGCCATTCTATCGGATGGAACAATACCATAAAGGTAATACATTAACTGGCCTCTAGGAAGCAGTTGCGTCGTTGTCCAAATTATGTACTTTTGGCCATATTGTTGGAACGAAATCGCCGTAAATGTTAGTTGTTCATAGAGTGTCGAACGGAACACTTCGTTTATATTTCTACAATGAAATAAGTATAGATTGTGACAAAATAAAGTGCTTGTAGTCAAGTTCCAAAAAACAAACCGAACAAAAAACTTTTAACAAATACTTGTCTCGTGCATTAGTATCTTCTAATATAATGCTTTCAAAATTATCTAATGAAAACTTTAGATCTTATTTAAAAAAATATTGCAAACAAAACATTCCCAGTGAACGAACTCTAAAGAGAAATAATGTCAATTTGTTATACTGCTCAGCTATCCACAACATAAAAGCCGAAATAGGTAATAATTACTTTTACATATTTTTGTGGACGAGACCACTGACTCGTCAGGAAGATACATTGTGTACTTATTGATTGGTGTACTTAACGATGAAACCTTTCCAAAATCGTATTTAATTTCCTGTAAGCAAGTGGAAAAAACCAACGCTCTATAATCGGTTCACAATTTGTCGATAGCTCACTGCTAGTTTAACCCTGATTAGAGAACTGAAATACAGAGAGGATAGGTAATACGATATAATAGTAAAAACCAACATGAAATTGACGGTTTAAGATGTTTTCGACTAACCCACCTTGTATCTGAAGGAATATCCTTATAATCCTATTACGAGGGTATTTTAAATGGTTACAGATGACCGACCAGTGTCGTAGAGTATATATGATTGAAACATTTATTTGAACTAAATAAATATATATTTTAAATTGTACTTAGGTAAATTGTATTTTTTAATAAAACTTATTTATTTTATTCAAAAATAAAAAGTTTCTTGCCATTTGTAAAAGATACATTTATTTAACTAAGGGGAAAGGCGCCAAATGTCGCCTGACAAAATTTCCAATGTGTTTTAAATGTATCCATTACTTTCGAATCCGAAGAAAATTAATAAATATTTTTGAAAAATTTAAATGCAGAATGAAAGATTACATTATTACTGAGGGCAGAAAGTCCCTGAAAACTTCTACAATGTTTATTTTAATATGTTATGTAACAGGGGTGAAAATAAAAGAAAATATAGTATAATTTTTAATTGAAAATATTGCATGCAAAAGAAACTTTTTATTCATTCTAATAAATATTTCATTCTGCCTTTAAATTTTTCAAAAATGCTTTTTAGTTTTCTCGGGGTTAAAAAAAAATGGATACATTTAAAACACATTGAACATTTTGACAGGCGACATTTTGTGCCTTTCCCCTTTAATACCTTACGATTACAACTAGTATTACTTACCTTATATAATTACGATTAGAAAACTATTCAAATTCAAAATAAATAGGATCAACTTCGGAATCCGAGTCGTCTTGAGGATTAATAATTAGCGGTTGTGTCTCTACGGTCGCATCAATTATGTTATCAAGATCCCACATTTTTTGTTCTTCTTCTATTACATGTCTTACTGCATCTTTCCAGTTTTATTCTGTAATAAGTTGTAAAGACTCGTATAACAATTCACATACAGCTTGTATTTTATATGACGTATTTTTTCTAGCCACATAACTTTTCATTTGTGCCCAAATAAGTTCAATTGGATTTATTTCGCAGTGGTAGGGTGGAAGTTTAAGGACTGTGATGTTTCGCCTTTCCGCCATTTTGTCAACTACGTATTTCTTGAACTTAGATTTGTATTGCCGGCAATTTCTAAAAGTTCTGCTTTTACCATTCCATCTTCGTAAGGCAGATACTTATTCCGCAGCCAATCAAGAATATCCTGTTTTTTCCAAGCAGTCATTGGAAGTCTTTCTACTAGTCGTGAATGATAAGATGCATTATCTAATACCATAATTGAATTTGGTGGTATGTGTTCAATCATCTGCTCAAAATACTCTTCGAAACCATCAGCTGTCATCTACTCATGATAGTCTTTTGTGCTTTTGGACTGAAATTCCAACGAATCATGCTTAACAAATCCTTTTTCACTGCCAATGTGAGAAATTATTAATCGACTGCCTTTACCAGAATGGTGGGGAAATACCAGTAAACCAACCTTTCATAAATGGTTGCCTGGAGCTTCATATATTTTTATCTGACCAAATTTTTTTTAGAGTATGACCTGAGTTTACCCACGTTTCATCCTGGTAGAAGATGGTCCTTCCTTCAGCCCGTAATTTTCGTATCGATCTTAGATAATTTCTTCTCCAACATATTATCTTCTCCCGGTCAATCAAAAGTGATTTTCGGTCTGATTTCTCCCACCGGAAATTTAATTCTTTTAAAACTTGCCACAATTTAGTTCGTCCAATATGAGGCAAATCCGGGTCGTCTCTAACTTCTTGTAAAATTTTGTTTAGGTTTGGTATTTCTTTTTTGAAAAAAAATCCATGAATTTTCCTTCGAATACCATTTTTGGCAAATTCATCAATTTCAATAGGCTTTTTCCCTCTCTTTAAGTGTTCCTTTGTGTTTGGGTTAGCTATACTGTGTATTTTTCTTTCTGATAGGAACCTATATATAGTTGACTGTCCTACTCCAGTCATGTTGGCACAAATTTCTTCTCCAACATAATGTGTTGGCACAACTTTCGACTATGTTGCGAACAGTGTTTGTTAGATTCTGAGAAACCAGAACATCGTGAACATTCAGGACAATATTCTTCTCTCTTGGTGAATAGACAGACTTACTGACTGTACGCAACAGTACCGGTGTAAAACTTGATGATGTTGATGATGAAGCCATCACAAACAATCCAACAAAACGAGCACGAGCAAAAGGTACGTATATGTTCGTAGGTATATGGAATAAAAAATCACTCACGCACTGCATATAATTCGCAAAAGAAATAATTGAGACGCTAATTACTGTCGTAGACGCGGAAACACCGACGAGCCGTAAATTACATGCCATCGAAAACGTACTAAACAAAAAAATTGTTTTCGTTCGTAATAACTTCACCCTTCCAAGTTAAGTTTCGAATATAAACTGAACAGACGAGGCACGTAGCCAAAGCCGGCATCTTCATACCCATTATATTATTAAAAATCTGGGGAATTCCATCCTAATTATCTTGCAACCAATAGTACCTTCGGATATGAATTCCAGGTTTTCTAGCAAAGTGATTAAACGCGAAGATTAGTATTGAAATATCCAAAGAGATAAGGTATTCTTATTTACAAAATTGTTAATGGTTAAATTCTTATTTTTATTAATATAATATAATAACCAACATTAGCCGTGAAAGTTTTAATTGTTTTTTTGCTAAATATATTAGTATTAAAATATTATTAATATTATATATAACAGTATTAAAACATTATATTATTATTTAATAAATAAAAACCTCAGGAACGCCTATGATTTACGACCGTTTTATAAGTTTGAGGCACATTTCGTGCTCTTAACAATTTGTGAACAGAGAATAACAATATCACGGTTTCCACAAGCAGCAATAGCAAACTTTTTTCTTCCTGCTGCTATACCTAATGATAAATTATTGCTTATTTTATGTGATACCGGACCATATATGGTGAAAGCAGGACAAAATTCAAAAATATTTTATCCAAACTTAATACATGTCACTTGTTTAGCGTATGGAATAAACAGAGTTGCGGAGGAAATAAGAAAAAAAAATTTCCACTAGTTAACAGTTTAATAGCGAGTTTCAAAAAGGTATTCCTGAAATCACCAGTAAGAATACAATGTTACAGAGATATGCTTTCTGCCGTTTCACTGCCACCGCAACCCATTTTAACACGTTGGGGAACATGGTTGTAAGCAGCTAATTTCTATGCTGATCGTTTTGTAGATTTAAAAAAAAATAACCTTTTAACGGATGATAGTTACCAATCTTTATTCGAAACTAAGCAAGCCTTCCAAAATAACATCCTCCAACAGTAACTGTCATTCATAAAATCAAATTATAGTTTTGTCCAGAAAACTATAACTCAATTAGAATTCTCCAAATTATCATTGTTAGAGAGTACAGTTTTAATAAAAGAATTTGAGTCATTGTGTCAAAACGTTAAAGGTGTTATTGGAAAGGAAATTTTTCAAAAATTTAAAGTAACCATGGAAAAAAATAGTGGTTACCAGGTTATTTCTGAAGTGGTTCAAGTACTAGGTGGGACATTTTCCGAACCACTTAATTTAGAACCATCTATTATAATTAAATTTAAAAAGTGCCCCAGTTACATCAGTTGATTTTTTCTATTTACAAATATATGTATTCAGATAGAAGCCATAAGTGTTTATTAGATTTTGAACATCATTTGATAATCTATTGTTACCACAATTCAAAATAATCTTTATATTATGTTAAAATAATTGTATACGTTATGTATTTATATTATTGTAAGTATAAATATTTTTTATTTCATGCATATTTTCTAAATAAATATGCATATTTTGCATAAGATACTGCATATATTTGAATAAAATACTGCATATTTATACGCATATTTCATACTTTTTTATTTTAATATTTACCTAAGTCTATTAAAAGTACACATAATACAGTTATTATTTTTATTTCTCTTTATTTCATGATTATTTGTACGTTCCTATACGTTTTTTGTAATTTAATTTATTATAATTATTATTAGTAGTTACTAAAAAGAGAGTAACCAAATTTTAAATAAAAAAAAAATAATAATTTGGCACTAATGGACTTAAATAAGATAAAAGAATAATCAGGAGGTTCTTAGAACTAACAAAAAAATCTTCTTCTTCTTCTTCTTCAACCTGTATTCGTCCACTGCAGGATATAGGCCTCTTCAATTTGCTTCCATTGATTTCTACTCTTGTCAATTCTCATCCCCTGCTTGCCCGCGACTTGTTTGATATCATCTGCCCACCTCTTCTGTGGTTGGCCTATTCCTCGCCTGATCTCTCTTTGCCTCCAGTTTGTTAATCTCTGTGTCAATTTTTCGGGATTATCTCGGGCAACATGTCCGACGCATTGCCACTTGAGCCTTGCTATACGTTCTGCGACATCAGTAATCTTTGTTCTTTGGCGAATGTCGATATTTCGTATTCTGTCACATTGGTATATCTTTATTTTTTAAGATAAAGCTTAAGTTGCAATTGTAGGCGTCTTTTTATTTCGGCTATTTGGTTTTCTTTGCCGATTTTAATGGTATGTCCAAGATATATATATATATATATATATATATATATATATATATATATATATATATATATATATATATATATATAGTGTTTTTCATTTTCATGACTGACGTTGTCAATAACAATATTAGTTTGTAAATTACTCATTATTTTGGTTTTCTGAAGATTCATTTTAAGACCTATTTTCTTTGACTGCTGATTTAATTCCTTAAGCATTTGCTCCAGTTCCTTGATATCTGTACTAAATAATACTATGTCGTCCGCAAACCTCAAATGACTCAGACGTACACCATCAATGTTTAGACTTTTTTGCTCCCAGTCGAGCTGTTTAAATACATTTTCAAATTCTAAGGTAAAAAGCTTTGGTGAAATAGTATCACCTTATCTAATTACCAAGACGCATTTTTTCAGTTTTTTTGTCTTCATTGATTTTGATGTGAAATGTGGCCTGTTCATTGTTCATAAATGTTTTTAATAAGTGTAGTGTACCGTGAGTCTATTCGAGCATTCGAACAAAAAAATATGTAAGGTTAATTTGCCTGATTTTTTGGAGTCAAATCTAACTGATATTTATTTTAAATGTGACTTCATTAAATATAAATAATATTCGGTAATTTGTTAATTTTTATATCTTGAAAAAGTTACTTATAAAGTTTGGTGTCTTAAAACGCAACGAAAACCGAAAATAAATAATATTCATACGAAAACATCATAGTATAGTCAATATTGAACTTAAGTTGTACCCATTCTTTATAAAACTTGTGGTTGTCTTATCTATTCGTTAATATCGTGTAATATGATATTTATTTTCTTTTACAGCTAAATGGTGCTAAATGTGGGGTTATTTTAAAATATTTTTTTTAATAATAATATATCGACTATAACTTTAAAGATTAACATAAAATACCATAAAAGAATCCAGTTAAGGTAATATTACCAAATTTTTAACGTATATGATGCGGCATATAGCGGTGGATGGAACTGGTTTGCAGACTATTGCTCTCATTAAGATAAGGTTAGGCATTTCTATTATGTCTGAACTCCGAAACAAGGATTCCAAAGTGATATACATTAAACTTTATTAACAATACTGCAGAGGCCACTTTCGAGTCCCGGTGGGCCCAATTTATTCAGAACGAATTGCTCTTTTCTCACTACGAGTTTCCCTCTTACTACTGTTACTGCCCATGCAGGACATTATCGGCTTGGGAATTTTTTCGAAATGATATTTTGGCTTTCGGTGATCTATTATGGAACAGTCAAGGTTAGTTTTAACATAAATGAAAGAGTAACAAAATATAAAATAACAATATGTTTTACTACTAAAATCACCATTGAAAAATATATTTTTTTAATAAAAGTAGTAGGGGAATGTGGGAGAATATTGACCACTTAAGACAAAACTGTGATAGACTGTTTGCTATAGCATTTACGAATTTAAAACTTATAATATGGACATTTAGTTCATTCATTTAACTAATTACTACTTCCAAAATTTTGTATAATAATTACAAATATTTTAAAAATACATATTTTTGAAACTCAAAACATTCGCGTAATATCGATCAATCGGGTAATACCGACAAAAGAGATGGGTTATATCAATCAAGGGTGAGAAATATCGATCACAGATGAACAAGTTCAATGGTAGTACTTAGGTTAAAGTATAAAATACATATTTCTTTAGTTACATTTACAGTTTGAGCAAATATAAAGAGTAGCAGTATCCGCTTCCGTACAGTCTGCATGAGCTCAGAGACCACAGAGACGACATCTCCACGATAATTCATTTGATCCAAACTCCGAACATACTGAACATAGTTCGCTTTCTGGTGTTTGGTGTGCTTTCACGCCATAAGTCTTCTTCTTGACAAATTTTTCTGTTTTTATCTTAGTAGCTCCAATTTTCGTTCAACTTTCTCAACCCCATTCTTCGTTTGCTTTTTTTGTTCCTTATTTTTTAATTGTTCTTTTAATGGTGTTGATGTTATAACGGTCGAGTGTTGAGTTCGCCTGCTTCTTGTTTTTGTATAACTACTAATTGGTAGTGCCGGTAGAGGTCATAGTTCACTGAAAGATATACGACATGAGCTTTCATTTTTTAGCTGCACAGATTTATCCTTATCGTCGCTCAGATCAAAGTCTGAAACTTCTTCTAATTCTGATTCAGATAAAGGATCTTCTGATGATGGTGCTGCTTTTGGTCTCAGTTTTTTATTTTGGACTCCACTGGGCTCTGGTAGTTCATCTAGGGGAACTGGTGCTGGCGATAGTGTTTGATATGTATCGGGCAGAGAAGACACATTTTCTTGATATTGTTCAACTACTGGTATGGATATTAATTCTTTTTCGCAAAAAATATCAGGATTGAAGGGAATGATTCCTGTGGTTCGAAAACCATTTGCTGCCTTTTTAACAGACGCAGCCCTATTAAAGAGATTTTTAACAAGTTCCGCAACGTCTGTTATATTGATTTTCTCATATTTTTTTTGTTTTATATACTTGTCACATTCTAGGTAGTAATCTTTCTTGAATGGAAAAAAAAAACATGATGTCTAGAGGCTGGAGACGGTGGGAGTTGTGCGTTGGCAGTGAAAGGAGATTTATTCTGGTGTCACGACCAAAATTGTAGGAAGCCAGACTTGAATGCGTTGTGTGGTTATCTAGCACTAAAAGAACTGGATTTTCTTTAGAAGCATTAACATGCTGCTAAAAACTTTACAACCATTCCAAGAAGAGTTGTTCCGTTATCCACCCTGATTTGGATCATCTGTATTATGCCCCAATAGGACCGTTTTTGTCCAAATCTTCTTTCATCCAATTTCGTCTATAAATAAACACAGGTGGAGTATATTGACCTGAGACACTGAAAGCGCATACTAGTGTCGTGGATGGTCCTCGTTCACCATTGGTAATTGCAGCAACTTGTTTCTGGCCTTTGGCAGCAATAATTTTACAGGAAATATGAACATAACTGATACCCGTCTCATCAACATTAAACATTTGATGACATTCAAATTTGTAACGATCACATAGAGTTGCTAAGTTTTTGTAAAATATCTTTAGTTCTTCACGTTGAAGTTGACGTTTGTCAATTCTCTAGTTGTTTTTAATTTGCAAAAGCATTTATAGCTCAATATTTAGTTTCTCTTTTTGCTTAGTTGAGTCAATTCTCTAGTTATTTTTAGTTTGCAAACCTGTTTATACCTGAATATTTAGTTTTTGTCTCTGCTTAGTTTAGTCAATTCAAATTTAGTCAAGTTTTTACAAAGGCAGAATGGTACGTACTGTAGCCGTCAAAGTAGCAGCTGTGTTAATAATTGGTGAATGTGAAAATAATTCCCATGCAGCGGAACGTCTTTTTAATGAGAGGTACTACGATCGCCCTACATCAAGAGCTTATTTGAGAAAACTTCTACGGAAGTTTAAACAAACAGGTAGTGTTCAAAGTGTCAAATGATCTGGTCGACCAATAGTTAGTGATGACAAAAAAATTTATCTAATTTTAGAAATGGTAGTGAACCCTACTTCTTCTATAGCCCAAGTTGCATCTATCTATGAAATCAGTGTTGGCTGAAAACAAATTTCATCCATACAAATTAAAAATTGTGCACCAACTTTCAGATGATGACCCCGACCCAAGACTAGAATTCTGTAAAAATATGTCCAATAAAATTAACACAAAGCCCGATTACATAAAAACAATTTATTTTAGTGGTATAAGTACTTTTTCACTCAATGGAAATGTTAACACACACAATGTGAGTTATTGGAATTACACAAACCTTCACGTCTTTCGTAAATAATATAACTAATTTCCAAAAAAAAAATCTTTGAATATATATTTTGGGAAAACACATAGTTGGGCCTGTTTTTCTCAATACTAACTTAACCGGTGAAGTGTATCTGGAGATGTTACAAAATGTAATTTTATTGAACCGTTAATACTTGAAATTCTGGAGGATAATCCAGATGAATTCCGCAACTTGGAAATAACGTTTCAACAAGATGGTGTTCCTGCACACCATTATGGTGCAGTAAGACGTTACCTAGATGAGGAATACCGTGGTAGATGGATTGGACAATGAGGTGCGATAGAATGGCCAGCTCGGTGACCGGACTTCACGCCATTAGATTTTTTTCTGTGGAGATACTTGAAATAAAGTTTGCGCTACAACGCCCAATAATATTGACATTTTGAAACAACGAATTGTTGAAGAATGTAGGACAATTTCCCCTGACACATTTGAACGAGTACGGTAAGAGTTTATAAATAGGATGCATTACTGTCAGGAAGTAGATGGAGTACATTTTGAACACTTACATGTAAGTTTTTGATCAGTCGCCAAATTTAAGTTTCTACACACCACTATGTAAGTGTTTTTTATTTTGGCCCTTGTTGTTTTTAATATATTACTTACATCGGTCAAACTGGTAGAAATTTTAATAAACGAATAGCAGACATAAAAGCGCTTTTAATAATAGAAAAACAGATTGTACATACGCACTTCACCTTCTAGATTATACTCATTCTTTCAATGACGAATTTCAAATTCTTCACATTTAAAATAAAGGCCTTAAGCTATCGTTGTTAGAATCTATGATAATCAACAAATTTAAAAAACACAGATATAATTCTTAATCACCAACTTGAGACCAATAGTTCTCCCCTCCTCAACCTATTTTATTAGAGACTATAAAGTGTAAATGCATGGCAAAAATAGATCATTTGAGAAACGCAATCAGCCGAAACAGCTGTAGTGAAAAGAGTTTAAAATAAATTTTGTGAAAGTTTTGAAAACGAAGTTTTCAGTGTTTTATTGTTACATAAAATAAATTTCCATCAAGTAACGGTCGAACCCATCAAAATTATTGTGACTGAATAGGTATTTTCAATACCTTTCAAACGAGGTATCACTTGCCATAAGGTCCAATTTAAAATTATCTGTCACAGTGGCGCTGTAACGTTACTTGTCACTATTACGTCACATGTTATGACTAGTTGAGAAGCCTATGTCTGTTTATTACCTCCCTTCAAATTTCACTAGTATAACAAAAATCTTTTAAAAGATACGAGGGGAGGAACGGATTTTGACTAGCACTATATATATATATATATATATATATATATATATATATATATACGCGACCAGGACGCCGCCGAATATCCTGGCTTAAGAATTTAAGACAGTGGACAGGTATGGCCACCACAGACCTATTTCGAAGAGCTGCTAATAAAATACTATGGGCCATTATGGTAGCCAACATCCATAGAGGATAGGCACTGGCAGAAGAAGAAGGAACGAGGTATAATCATAGACATAGGAGTATAATACAAATAGACTAACTGCTGCAATACAGCTCCGTTACCCCAGTGCCTTTCAGTACCCAGTAGTCTATGGGTATAACAGACGTAATAAATTAATAATAAACACCTGAATCATTGGCGATTTGCTGAAGATATAACTCTGGCTGCTCATACTTTATTATTTTTTATTAAAATGTTAATTTTTAATTTAAACTTCTGAATTAGGAATTTTTATTTTTCCGACAAAAGGCATATCCTGCTTTTGTTTTAAATATAACATATTATTTTATAATAAATTTATGTAAATATAGATTGTAACTGATATCGTCATATACATATCTCCCCAAAAAATTAAGTCTGTTTCCGCTAATGGCGACTTACAAGAACGAAGTCGGTGCATGATTGTGTAAAATAAATCAATGTACAACGCGGACTGACAGTCACGTTGTTGATAAACTTTCAAGACGTTAAAAAGTGGAAAAGTTTTAACAGTTAGCGAGGATTAATGCAAAAGTTGTTAGGAATTCAAGGTTGTTGTAAGCTGGCAAACTTCGTATAAAACAACTCAAACGTCTTCTGAAATATTGTTAAAGAATAAAGGTGCAGTTTGAAATTAAATAAAGTAATGCAATTTTTAATTTTTTTTAATCAAACCTTTTGCTGTATTCCCTAAGATATTAGATATAACTGTAGCAAGAAAAATCACTCCTATTTAACAATACTATCAAATGACATCAATTTTATTCAAAACTTGGTTAAAGAAACGTAGTATTATAAATAAAAATTAAGCTTATAGTCGTAGCATTATAAGTATAATGGTTTTCATTAGGGCAAGAGGCTGTAATATTGAAATTTCTGGAAAATACGGCGAGTATGAATGTTTTCCCTTTGAAGCTTTCAGTGTTAACCCCATAATTGACAGTCAATATTAAGTACACACAGGTTTCGATTAGCTTATTTGATTATTGTACTTGCTTTGTATGTACAAATTAGATCTTCATGAAGTTGCCCCTGGAGATTCGGGAAATATTGACGGAGTTTAGTCAGTCGCTGATTGCCAATTCTAGTTTATAGCTACAGTAAATAATTATGATACCGATATCTTACGTACCGCAGTAATTAAAAAAATCATAAATTATAAAATGTCTCGTATTAGATTGGCTCCTTTATCCTAAATTTGGATATGGCAAGGTTACCCTTCGATTTAAAACTTAAAATAACTTATTGCGGTTTTGCCAGTTGCTTTCTTGTCTCCCTTACGTTCAGAGAGGCTTACGTCCATTAGTGGTCAAATTTATGAGATAAATAATGATGATGATAGACGCAATCCGGGATTCAACATAAGATGTCTACAGATAGTGAAAAAATATGTCCCAGTATAGAAAAAGAAAACATAAAAACTTTAAATCCTCTTTTGAGAAAAGAAGAAAACTAACAAAATCCTCATATATGCAGTATGTTTATTTTAAATTAGATATACAACCTATAAACGGCAACCCGTTAGAAGGGGTAGGATTAAGTTTTATTTAATTATGGTCTTCTGTTAAGCAGTCTTAATTTATTTAGGCAGTTTAAGGATTGATTTTGAGTTATTTTGAAGTAAGAAAGCAGTTTATGTTAATCTAATTTCTTTTTTTTTGTATTTTACCCCTGGTTTCGAACATTTAGCTACGTATTTATATACAAATATTAGTATTCGTTTATTTAGGATTGTACAGGGAGGACATTCTTTACGCCCAAGGGTTCATCTGAGCGACTTAGCACAATAGAGTTAACGCACAAGCCATAAACGACGGAGAGGTAGGTGTGTAAAAAATGGGTGTAAAGGAAATATTTACTCAAATGATCAAATTTTTCATTTACACTTTTAATTAAATTTTTTGTAGAACTACCATAATCAATTTAAAAAAAATTGTATTATCTTCACTCAATAGTACATTTAAGTTTAATGCTGTTGTTAAACCTGCTTTCGGTAATTCTTGAAGGTAAGTTAAGGCTTAATTTTAATTTGTTACCTAATTTGGGTAAGTTAAAATTTGATTCTTGTCCAACCATCTGGCAATTTTTTTTGCCATTTCATTACTTTTGCCAATATTAAAACCCCCAATTCTAATAAAATTCTTTAGATTCCTAATAATCTTCTTCTGTAAAAACAATATTTAATGAATATATAGCTTACATTTTCTACTAAAATTATTATAAGTTTCACAAGGATAACTTAAAACGTTAAAAAATCAGTTTTTGTCTGAGACTCTTTCTCTTTCTTTTTGTCTCGTGTTTCAATACCCCATAAAAACATTTTTTAAAGTGAGAAAAGAAGAATACAGTAAACAGGATGATTGTTTTTATCCTGTCAACACAGAAGCTGGAAATAACATAAATAATTTAATTTTTGAATAAATTTGGGATGAATTTTTAATTACACTTTTTTGGTTGTCATTTTTGTTTGGGGAATTCTCCAGAATTTCCCAAGACTCTTCAGAATTTCATCTGAATTCCAGACCAGATAAGTATCTGTTTTTTTACATGACCACATGACCACACCACAGAAATTTGGAATGAACTAGTGGCTAGTTCTTTGTTCCTCATCATCTAGAGTCCCATAGAAACATATTACTGGTTTCTCTATAACCTTATTTTAATATTGTTTTATAATAATTACTCACATTACTATTGTTACAGGATATATTGGTCCGTGACTGTAAGCGGTTATGTCCTTACAATTCTGTTTCCAGAATTTATTTTTATTTTTTATTTCATTATCATTTTTTTTAACTTATAGGTACATTTAAATTCATATAATATTTTGGAACCGTTTAGGGTGTTTGTTTTTCTCACTTTATCACATAAATTTAGAAGTCTGGTTTTTATTAAATAATTATCATACAGGGGAACCTTGTCAAGGTACTGTCCTGTTTTATTTGCATTTTTATAAATAATCTACTTTACGGAGTACTTCTTTCAAACACCTCCCTATTTTCACTTATAGTTTAACAGCGCAACTAGACTAGAATTATCAACCAATTTTAAAACGTGGAGGGATTTTAAAAAGAAATTTCATTTATTTTTATAATTGTAATTATACAGGTTATACAGGACCGGGAAGGTCGACCATAGACTAGATATTCGTCATATGCCAGGTGTTGGAAAAACTAGAAAAAATTCAACCGCGACGTACACCAAATCTTCGTGGACTTTAAACAAGCTTACGATTGTGTTAGCAGAAGAGCATTGTGGGAGACCATGGTAGAAATTGGAGTGAGTACCTGGAAAGCTGATACGATTAGCACACGTGAGCACAGAGAACGCTTCCACACGGATTAGAATTGGCAGCACTACGTCGAAGGAATTCCTCATTGACACCGGGCTTAGACAAGGAGGTTCTCTCGCTCCCCTGCTATTTAATTTTGCACTGAAAGATGCGGTAAGTAAAGCTCAACCACGACTGACAAACGGACTTGCCGCCCAAGTACCAAAAATACTATTGGCGTTTGCGGATGACGCGGACACAATTGCACAATCCACCAGAGATGCAAAAGAAGTTTTCACCCTATTCGAAAACGGAGCCAAGGAAGTTCGTCTGAAGATCAACGAGGACAAGACCAAGTACATGGTGGTTACGAAGAACCCAAGACCAAGGGTTAGACAAAACGTAACAATCAATGAATACAACTTTGAAGTCGTCAAAGAATTCAAGTACCTGGGAGCAAACATAACATCTGAAAATAAATATGAAAAGGATGTGGCAGCCAGGACCATTGCAGGAAACAGGGCATATTACTCATTAATGACCGTACTTAAATCAAAAATACTCTCAATAACAGCAAAGTCAGAGTGTACAAGACAATAATTCGTCCCACAATAATGTATGAAAGCGAGACATGGACTCTGAACCAGCGGGAAGCGACAAAATTACTGGTACTGGAAAGAAAGATGCTGCGGAATATCTATGGGCCTTGCAGAGAAGAGACAACATTAGAATGAAGAAGGAGATACAATGATTAACTCCAATCAGTATATGGAAATGAAAACATAGTACGCTACATTAAAGTAAACCGAATAAGATGGGCGGGCCATGTACTAAGATCGAGTGACGAAAGACTCCTGAACGCCACATTCTGGGAAAGGCCCGATGGCAGAAGGTCAGTTGGTCGCCCAAGAAAGACATGGAAGGACGCAGTAGCCAGTGATCTACGCAAAATGGGAAATAGCTGCTCAGGACCGACAACAATGGAGGCAAATAGTAAACGCGGCCAAGACTCACATAGAGTTGTAGAGCCAAATAATAATCATGAATTATAGAGGTTATAAAGGTAATAATATTTCATTTTAGTACCCTTTATTAGTCTTTACATGTACCCAAAGGATTTCCATTTTAAAATATAGGTGACAACTTAGCAAAGTCTATTCCATATACTTCTCTGCTGCCAAAATATTTAATTTCAGTAAAAATACGGAACGCCCTGTGTGTTACTTCTATTTTCATTAATTATTCTTTTCCTGTTATATAGTCTACTGTCTGGTACAGGCAAGAAAATTTACCGATTCCATCCTTAAGTCCTTTAGTGGCCACTCTCATGCATTAAGCTCCTTTGTTTCATGTACCCTAGCATTCCTATAAATTCCTTATTGCTCGTACTTGTTACATTGACACCAATTTAAGGTGCGATTTCAAACAAAATTCTCTTATAGCCCCTTGGTAGACAGAATGTTTACTGACCACTGTAGACTCAAAAGTATTTACTTGAATTGGACAATAACCCAAAGTTCGGTTACGTGACGAGGAGAAGGAAATCTCCTCCCATAAAATTTGTAAATGCTCAGCACTGGAGTCCCAGAGATAATTGGACCTTGGTCCTACGTTCATCTATCCAAGTCATGTGCAGAAAATACTTGATAAACATACTACTTGATATAAGCCACCTATGTGGCTTGTCCGGATAATTCGTGGTGATACAGAGAATCTGCGCTAAGATCTAGCTAAGTCGCTAAATGGCTGAGAAAGGGGCTCTAACCCGAGTTGACTATTGCTAGGTACTACGTATTATTAGGTCACTATAAATTGTGTATTTATCTATTAGTTTAAGATAATTTTTATTATTTTAAAATGCAAGTTTGTTTAATGATAACTCTATCTTACAAAATGCTACTTTTTGCTATTTTAATAACTACCACATTAAAACATCAAAAAAACAATGACCAGGTGCCTCATTTCACTTCCACAAAAATGTACTAATTTAAGTTTTATGTTCAGTGGCAAGAGCGTTAACTTACTGAGCGCACAATCTCAGAGCTTGTGAGTTTGAATCCTGCAGATATTAAAATTATTACTAAGAAAAAAATCTCTTCTTTTTCGGATCAGTACTTATTTAAGCTACTGCAATTATTGCGATATAATAAGTAAGTATTTAATAAGACTAAAGTGGAACACTAAAGTAGAACTGATCAGGTCATGTAGCAAGATCAGTTGATGACCGGTGGACAAAAAGAATTTTAGAATGGAGACCACGAATACAAGCTAACAGAAATATAGAAATCTCATTGGGGGTCGACCTCTGTCGATGGATATGGGCAGATGACATAAAAAATGCGACTAAAAATTGGATTCAGATGACGCAAAATCGGACTAAGTAGAAAAACATGCGAGAGGCCTATGTTCAGCAGTGGACGTTAGAGGCTAGTTAATGATGATGATTTAATAAGACAATGAATGGACAGAACATGCAAATATCACAAGGACTTTGACGAAGGACATTTTTGATGCGGAACCAGATTACATGACCAAAATACTTTTAAGAATTTATAGTTCTATTCCAGACAGGAATGTATGAAGGAACAAGGAGTACTACAACCGACAGGGTAAGATCTAGTATATATATATATATATATATATATATATATATATATATATATATATATATATATATATATATATATATATATATATACCCGGTATTTAGGCATTCGACGCCCTTCCGGTAGGGATCTATGGAGGAGTATCACCTAGCCGCAAGCCCTTATCTCTTGCCGTACTGCTCCACCATAGGCCGATCACATACCAGCATATTCTAGACTAAGCCGCAGATTAATTTTAGAATTTTAAACTGCTGCGTTAGCCTTTTTGTTTTCTGTACACCGAGCCGGGGATTGAACTGACATCTCTCGCATTGAAGCGAAGGAGAAGCCAGCCGCCCAGCCCGCTTGGCTAATCCGATCGACATAAGATCTAGTATATGGTATATAATATAGTATCTATATTGCTCTGAGATTTAAGGATGTGCGTGAGTCAATTGAGGGTCTGAGTGATGCACAGGAGTTGGCTTGTGTAAGATCAAATGGTAGGTATAAAAGAAAACAACCATACTGGTGGATGGAAATCAGAGGACAAAATGCATGAGATTAAAAAGGGAGTGTAAGAGGTTAAGAAGAGTACAAGCAGGAGATTTGGAAGAGAGAATAAATGAATTAAAGCAGCGAATGCAGAATGAATACAGGAATGGGATAAGAATATCTAAGAAAGAAAGGTGGAGTAACCTGATTCAGGATCTCGAAAGGGATATCTGGAGGCAGGGCTTCAAGTTAGTCTGTACCGAGTTGAAGGGGAAAAAGACACCCTACCGCCTGCTTGAGGAGGAGAAACTTAGTTTAATACGGGAACTCTTTCCTCAGGTAGAGGATAGGCGTGAAATGGTTATTGGTTTCGTAGATGCGGAACCTTTTACTGAGTAGGAACTCGGTGAGGCTGTTGGACGGATGAAGATCCGAAAGGCACCTGGCATAATCGAGTCATGCCGGAGACAGTAAGACAGCCCTGCGTGTACACATCCAAAAGACGGTAGGGAAAACGAACCGAAATTTGGAGGCGTTGATACGGCTGATTCCAAACATTGGAGGCCCAGGTAGCACCAAAAGAAAGGTGCTAAATGGAGTTTTCTTAACTTAACACTGCGAAATACGCTAAGCTGATAAAGACTTCGCAAAGGCAAATGCTCCTCAGGGTATCTAGCGCATATAGGACAGTTTCAAATGATTCTCTATATGTCATTGGAGCGGTGATACCGATCGTTTTGTTGTGCAAAGAGGGAGCGAGGAGGATGGATGTAAATATAGATGAGAATGAGACAGAAAGAACGATAGTAGAGTGGCAGAAAGAATGGGTCAATGATATCGAAAAGGCAAGGTGGACGAAGAAACTTATTCCCGATCTGAGGCCGTGGTGGTAAAGTAAGTTCAGGAAACTAGACTACTTATTGACGCAATTTGTGACCGGACATGGTAGTTTTGGCACCTTCACAAATAGAATAGGCAAATCTGCCTCGGCAGACTCTACTGTTTGTGGGGTACCGAATGCTCCCGCCCACATTTTAACTGCCAGAGATGGGCAAATGAGAGAGGAAATTTCGAGAGGCGAATGGGTTTTGGGCTGGATGAAAGAAACATTGTACACATAATGTTGAGAGAAGAGAAAAAATGGAGAGAAGTACACTGTCTGATTTCTGGGGTGATGAGGAGGACATAGGAGAAAATTAAGCCAGGGATCCGAAAATTATGGTAAATACTATTTATTAGTTTATGGCCTAACGTCTGAAACATTATCTGATTTGTGGTAATAGGTATGGTTATTTATAAATTTTTAGTTTTTTAGTTTAGTTGTTCATTGAGTGGCGAGACCACCTGTCTGGAACGGTGGTTAAGATTTTAGTCGGAACACGGTTAATCCGAGACTACACTAAGGTCTTCTAGCCTAGTATCCTACTCGGCCGAAAGATGCCAGGGTGTCTTGTTCCGTGACGTAGATGTCCAAAAAAGATTTCGTCCACCGTTGCCTGTCAGAATTCAATGAATACCTTCTTAGGCTCTTACTGGAATCTATCAATACAATTAAAAAAAATGGATCCAAGACCAGAGAGGACGCGAGGGTAGAAATATACTCCAATAATCCAAGAATTAGCAAAAGATCAGCCTTGGAGAGGAACTGCCGTTTTAAAGCAGAGATTTATGCGGCATTTTAATGTACAAAGAAAAATATTGAAAGAGAAAACGAGAACATCCTCATATTGTCTGACAGTCAAGTGGCACTGGCGTTTCAGAAAGTGACATACACGCTAATGTGGGACTGCATAAAAGAACTGAATGAACTGAAAGACCAAAACAAGGTTGAGTTTGTCTGGGCACCAGAGCATTAGGGCATTGAAGGCAACCAAAAAGCAGAGTAACTTGCTAAAAGAGGATCGAACGAATCAAACAAACAGCCTGTGATTCTGGAAGTATCAAAGGTTACAGTACTTAGGGCTGTAGAGGATTTGATGAGCGATATTCACAGAGAATTAGAAAACAAACACATGAAAAAATCTTAATTAGTGGACCATGTACAAACAGAATAGAGGAACTGCTCCATATGAGCTGGAGTAAACTGAGAACAGTAACAGGAATGTTAACCGGATACACCAGTGGGCAACCAAATGGGCAACCAAGAGGAGACAATGGTATATTTACGAGACACCAAGCAAAAGTCCTGTGCAAATTTCTACAGGATACAAAGATTCTAGACTATGTGTAGGAAGCAACAATGGACAGCAAACACCATAAGCTTTAGCTTCAGTGGTAAGAGATATTCTTAGGATCAGACGGGCCCTGGGAAAAAATGTCAATGAAGTCGACTTACTAACAACACAAAAATCACATAACTGCACATATACCACAGCTAGTTGACCTAATACATTATAATATGCGACTTAAAGTCTGACTAAAGGCGTAACCCATATCAAAGTTTTTTAATCCAGAAAATAGTTATTGGGGGACAGCACTATATATTTGTGTCAATAATTTTCTTGGTAAAATTATTTTAGTGAAAAACTGAAGTTAAAATTTATTTATTCAGTACTTTCAAATATATAATTAACGTGATATAAATAGAAATTTGGAATCCGTTTATTTAATATTTTATTTTTTCTTTTTACCTTCTAGCCCATAAACTTTGGAATTCAGATGACAACACCTATCCAAAAAAACTTCGATAGGACTAAATCCTGTTCTCTTTTATAAGCCTCTGTCCTCCCACGAAACTGTTTTCTTTATGTTTTAGTATCTTAGCTTTGTTTCGGGTTCAAACATGTTGTCTGGACGGTGGCCGACACAAACACGCACAAAAACTAAAATCAGTATTCAGAAACGATTTATCTTTCGTGTAAAAGGCAGCGCGTAGACAAAAATAACATTATTTATGACTAGGGATCTAATTTGTTTTTAGTGGACGTTGATTGTATGATCAGCAGATACGAAATAACAAAGCACATTGAAACAAAGATGTAAATTTGGTTTGGAATATAAACTGATTTTATGTTTTAGAATAGAAGATATCATTATCATATTTTAAAGCAAAGCTTCTACAAGGGCGTTTTTTTTTCTCTATAGTAAAATGCTAAGGCGAGCGTCACGTAAATACCGCCTCGAAAAGACGTCTTGGGTAGCGAAACGAAATAGCGATTCTACACATTAATTCACTACTCTCGATCAATTCGTTTCTAGTTATGCATTAAATGAGGTTTCGAAAATTAAAAAAATATCTGTCAATAAAAAATTCAATCCAAAACGATTGTCAAAATTTAAAAATCATAAATGTCATCCAATTAATAACAATATTGAGTCGTCTGTGTAAATTTTTATGACACTTTTCGTTTTAAAATAATTACATATAAATACAATAGATCACATACCATAAGTCAGTTAATAAATATCCGTTAGGGGCGCTTACGTCGAGGTTTTGTATTAAATCATAACCTCATATTATTCCTCAGATAGAGTCATACATTTCAATATATTTTTGCGGATTTTTAGCTATAGTTTCACAGTGTTGAAAATTTGTCAAATTGGTGACTTATTTAATCCTTAGTTTGAACATTTTTGGATAATGGATATTCAACGCTCAAAAAAAATTGTCATTACGTGGTGCCAAAACAACGGGTACTAGAAAACAACTTGTAAGGGGGTAAGTAAACCTATATAACATTTTGTTTCTGCTCTAAAATATCATATTATTTTGCCTTTTTTGTGTATATTTTATGGTTGTAACAAGAAAAAAACTCGTGTGCTTCTCTATTAAATGTAAAGAAGACTGAAGTTCATAAAACGCCAATACCGTGTACTAGTCATGCTGTTTATAAAACACAAACATATACATTTACTAAAGGACTAAAAATCATTAATAAAGCCAACATGGACGTCTTTTCAACAGCAAAGCAAATGGCTAAAAAGGACAAAGAAAAGGGTAGAATATTGGCAATGACAATATTTATTAAGTACACCCAAATTGCTGAGGATAACAATATGTACTTCATTATGAGCAAGTGCTGTGTGCAAAGCAAAAAAAATCAGCAGATTTCAACTTTGTCTGTTTGTTAGAAAAAACAAATCTGAGTTTAAAGTTTCCCAGTCATCTTGCACATGCCCTACTGGCACTGGGTATTCTGCTACTTGAAAACACATTGGAGCCTTGTGTTTCTCTTTAGAACATTTTTCTATAATAGGTAAACTTTTAAATTGCCTTTTTAAATACGTCTTTAATGGCTGTGTTAGTGTTAAACTAACGTTTTAGTGGTAATTTTAGTCTCTTAGAAAAAGTACAAAAGTTGGTCATGTACATTTGAAAGTAGAACTTGAAATAAGCTTCCTGGAAGGAGAGTTTACTGAATGTCTATATTTCAAATAAATAATATAGAAAGGACAAATATTTTTCAATCACAGTCATATACTGCCAACATAATAAACTCTTTAATAACCGAAAAATATTTTGCAATTTAACGAATAGCAAACACGTTATCAACTTCGCCCATGATATTGATCATTTATACACACTTATGCATGGTTCAGTTGGGTGTGTATCTTTGTACATTTTTAAATTAAAAAGGAAAAGGAAGTGTTGATTCATAATAGCATATATTATTTATCGGTCGTGATTAAATATGTTTATATAAATTTTTTTAACAGCTGTTCAATTTTCTAGTTATGTTACAGGCACTAAAAAAACTGAAGAACAAATGTTAATCAATAAATTTGATCCTAAATCAAAACCTGAACCAAGTAAAAAAAGGTTGTCATTGAAATATTATAATATTGTTATTTATATTAATGTTTGGTTTTTAATGTTAATAATGATTTAACTGTGTTTACTTTACTTGGAGAGAGGTTCAACAATTTGGACTTAAAGTATAGTTTGGTGATGGTAGCAAAATATATAAAACCTCCACTACACGTCGGGCAGTAAACTTTATTCTCGGGAGGAAAAGTAGCACTTTGCTCCCTTGTTATACAATTGGATGGTTCGAAAAATCGAAATTTCGAAAACTGTTTTGGAATAGTGCGCAATTGTTATTACAAACTTAATCTTTATTTGCGATTTTTCAAGAAATGTTCATTTTCTGCCTTCTACCGGGGGTTGAAAAAATCAAAAATAATAAAAAATTCGAACTTATGATTTTAATTGAAAAGTTAAGTAATAAGTACATGTTATTATTATAAAAATGATATATAATTAAAAAATCTTTGAAAATGTCATTTTTATTCTTGTATTCACTCCTAACCCTCCCTTTTAATTTTGATTATTTGTTGTTTGTAGTCTTTTTATCTTAAATTTTGGCATTTCTTTGATCGAATCAATTTTTGCCTTGATAAAACTTTCTTTTTTGTGACCCAATAACAGGTGAAGATACTTTAGTGACGAGCTCTTTACAGATTAAGTGTGGCAGGGAAATGTAGCAATGTCGATGATTTTTTTCAGGAGAACCGGAAATAATATTTTTCAAATCCTCTTCTTTCAAACTTTCAACCAATGGTGGACAAGTTATTTTATTGTTTTGTCAATCAATCAGATCAATATCAATATAGTCATCTGTGTCAAAATTAATTTGAGAAATAATAGATGAATCATTATTAGCCTTAGTTTATCCAATGAGCATGCGACGAAGTGCAATTTCCCTTGGGTGCAGATCTTTGGGATATACAAAATAGGCATTTCTTTGAATTACAGGGACTATGATACTTTTTAAATTTAAATCTAGATATCAATTACGTTTTATTGTTATTAAAACATGCTTTGCACCATTTATATATAATGAGCATAAACCGAGACAATAAAGGTCAGTTTCTTTTATTCTGATGTTGGATTTTCAGTACTAATATAAAGACGTAGAATGTTATTTGTCAACGTGAGCCATCGAGAATGATTCAGCTTTCCAGGGCTTTGGTTTATTAAATCGACAAAACATTTCCCTGTAGAAATAGCGAAACTAATTTGAAATAAATATTTCTGATAGGCACTCAAGTCAAATAAATCTACTTCTGGTAACTCACAGTCAATAATGTTATAGTTTACAACTGGCATATTTTCAGACTGCACTATTTGATTTCCTATAGTTTCTGCAAAAGCTCTTGGACTTGAGTTTGACCGTCAAGCTTTTGGAAAAGACGCCTTAAAGTCAATTCATTGGCGTAGAGCTGACAGACAAATCTTTGTGAAGGGCGTCCTAACTTTATTTCTAGGTGCGAAATTACACAATTTTTTCTTCCCGTATTTATATTCCACAGTTCCGTCACAGCCTACTACCACTAGTTCTTCTAGATTATATCTATAACACTCTAAAAAGTTGACAATACTTTGACAAACGTTTAGAGCCGATATATAATGGGGTACTGTGCGATCTAAAAATATAGAGCCTGGCTCTTGAACTAATGAAATATGCTCTTCGAGTGCGATTCTTCTGTAAGGCTTGCCTTCAATATTTTCGATAAGGTTTTATCTTCCCTTCCGTTAAAATACATAACCTTCAATGCTTTGGGGGAGTTTTGCATATAACCTTTTCTTGATTGGTCACTTGCTCTTATCAGTTTATTTCTGTCTATTATGTTTTTCGTATTAGCGTTGGTGCCAATTCAAAGGTGTAGCATAGCTGCTGCGGATCTGTCCGATAGTCGTCCATAGCGGTCACAGACTTGGGCCAAGGTAGGAAGTTTGAAATAATTTTGTGTACACTGCATTTATGTATTGATATTGGCATGTGAAGTGGAAGGCAATTGATGATCTATTTATATGATGATCTATTTCTATATCAGTTCAAGCTTTCGCTTTCTTGCTAAGTTAATTCTGCTTTCATGTTAAACGGATTGTTGTTCATTCTTCTGGCCTTATTAAGTATCTAGGCTGTTAGATACATGAAACCTTAGACCAAAAACAAGAGGTTAAATGTAGAATAGAACAGGCAAGAAACACCTTCTTAAAGATGCGACAGTTACTCACTACCCGTAATCTTGATTTGTCCCTACGATACCGCATGATATAGTGTTATGTATATAGTGTACTATTACATGGCGTGGAAGCTTGGACGTTAACAGTCAGCTCATTACGACGTTTAGAGAGCTTTGAGATGTGAGTATTTCGTCGTATGCTGAAAATTCCATGGACCGACCGCGTTAGAAATGAAGAAGTTTTAAGAGGTATACATAGAGAACGTGAACTCACAGAAATTGTCAAGAAGCGTAAAACGTCTTATCTTGGACACATATTTAGACACGACAGGTATAACTTCCTTTAGATTATTATAGAAGGGAAAATAGAAGACAGACGCGGCCCGTGTAGACGACAAATGACCTGGCTGCGCAACATCAAAGATTGGACAGGATTAGACTTTCAAAGTTTAATAAGGAAAGTCCAAAATAGGGAAGACTTTGCAGATATCATCGCCAACCTTCGCTAAGAAGACGGCACCTAAAGAAGAAGAAGGTTTCCTTTACATCAGTATTTTCAACAATAATTCTTCTAGGTTTTCTTGGACCTAGTAAAAACAACCTTTATTTATAGGTTCCTTGTTTTCCTTGTCGCAAGAGCATTGTTTAAAAATTTTCCATTTGAAAGCACTGATATCAAACAGACGAGTGTTCTCAGTTTGCAATTTCTAAACACATATTTTGTATCTATCATTTTTCCTAACTTCCCTATACCTCAAAAGTTTTAAATACTTTTTTTATTAAAATTGTAAAACACGTTTTCTTATTATGGTAGGAATTGAAGCTTTCTGCCACAAACAACATTTTGTCGGACAGTATGTTAGATATTTCAAAAACCGTTGGTTTCTTCCCTGAGTGTATGGAGATTTTAAATTATACCTTGTCCACAAATAACACTGTAAAACATTAGCTTTCGAAGAAAGTACGTTACTTTTAAAATCTGCAGGTACACCAGTTAACGGATACTCAATGTATTGATTAGTTTAACGTATCTTTGAAGAACTCATATTTTATGACACGATCGCCGAAAACCACAAAACTGTTGATTTTTCACGACTGACTGCAAACTAATGTACGTGCACGACGTGCAGACTTACAAACATTACTGAAAGTCGCAGCACCCCTGCAGAAGAAACTAGACTTAGCAAACCAGGACCGCCGAGACCAGGCTTTTGTAAACAATGCCAACATTTTTTTTCCTTCTTCAAAAGCCTGTACAGGGCAGAGGATGTAATTTTATCCAAAAGTCGTAAAAATACTTTCTTATTACCGTTACTAAAGGTAACTTTTGATGGGTATTCCAATTCAATTTGTCAATTTTTTTTTTAAATTTTGTGATTATTACTCCATTTTTTTTTGTTTTTCAAATTCCGGTAGAGGACAGAAGATGTAATTTATGAAAAAGTCGTAATAATAATTTTTTATTGTCTTTACTATAGGTAACTTTAGTAAAGGTGTGTATTCCAAATCAATTTGTAATATTTTTTAAAATTTTGCTATTATCGATCCACCCTATTATAGAAATAGGGTACTTGTTCTAAACTTTTCAACTGTAAAACTTTTAAGGTGGCGAAAAAAATTATCCAATAATCCATTAAATCCATTAAAACAAATTCCAAAAATATAAATTATATATAACAGAATGCTTAGGCAACGATTATTATAACACAGCTCTTTCAACAAACAGCTCTGATGCTATGGAGAGTGGCTTAGTTCAAGTCATAAAGATATAATAAAAAACAAGCGCCTTGCATCTTATTTCAAATTTGATGTAAAGTTTGACAGTATACAGATGCGTTAAAATTTTCTTTCATTTCAGTTTTTTTATTTTAGAGATATGTAGATGGTTAGAAAAATTTGTTTCTTTACTCATGAGGAAATATTTATTGCAGATTATATTAAGCAAAGAACCATATTAATAATTGGTTAAGTCAGTTTGTAGACAAATTAAAAAATGCTAATGTCAGAAATTAAAACGTGTTTTTTTTCTCATTGTGTACTCCCACCCGCCCTAGCTGTTAAAATTATCTTGATAAATAATAACTCTAAGCATATAGGATCGGAATGATAAGAACATAAAAATACAGAAATAATAATAAAATTGGTTCTCAAAAAAAACCGTTTTGTTTTTGTAATTAATTTAAAAAATATCGTTAAAAAAATAGTTATGCATACTTACCTAAATTATACGGACCCTATATATATGATACTAATTTACGAATTTTTGCATCATTTATAGTCTGTTTTAGTGCATTTACCATGCATATTTCACATTCAATTTTTATTGCATATCTGCCCGTCTCTACTAATAACTTAATTGATCATTTTAACTCAAATTTTACTTTAATACTAAAACAGAAGACGAAAATTTTTATTCGTTTTCAGGAATTTAAATAGATCTTTAGCATAATCCGTTTCAAATGAAATTAAATAAACAAAACAGAGAACAAAAGGGCCTTAAATTGAGTTACGCGCCTGCACAGCCGAGCTTGAGAGCTTCTCGCTGAATAATGCAATTAGGATATACAAAAGTCAACTTGGATGTTAATAGATAAAAAAAGTTAGCTAGGAAGATAGTAATGGAATTATAAGGACGTTTCTCGTGATGTGGCGTGGGCTAGCTGGTTAAAAGCCGAGATACATTATATCAGAGCCGTTTCTTAGAGTTTCAAATAACGTAATCAGGAGAAATTATTATCTTGTTTATAAAGTAAAAATATATAAACTAATTTTAGAAGTTGTTTTTATTATATTGTGTATCAGTTCGTGAATTAGAGAAATCAGATGTGCATTATTATTTCCAGTAAAACAAATATAAGAGAAGTAAATAAAAATATCAACAAATAAAATACTTCCCAAAAACTTAAGCAAACCTTATATTAATAAAATAATGAATAACCGTAAAAATGAATCAGTCAGTATCAGTTTAAAATAGTCTAAGAGTTTATCACTAAGCAAAGGCACCAGTAGCTCTTAATTTTGTGTAAAGGCAATGTTCTTGATAGCTGTTATGATCTTCTCATTCAGAATTTGCTATTTTTCTTTTTACGTGCATATATTCCATATTTGTTAGTAGGGGAAATACATATTAATACTGTCTACTTAGCAATAAACTAAAAAACTATAAATTCGTAATATGTATTATAATAAAACACTGTTACGTTCTGAATGAGTGTATTTATAGGAAAAATATTGAAGTGGGAAATGAAGAATTTAAGATAAAAAACCAGAGTCAACCATGTATGAACTAAACCTTTATCTAGCTGGCCGCAAAACAAGAAGTAATAATGCCTAGAGCTGAATGGCAAAAAAACATATTTATTTCCATAATTTGTAAACGCCAGAAGGCGACAGTAGCACCTCACTGAAGTAGGGCAAAAAGCCTCTTGGCGACAGTGGCACCTGATTCACGCACGTAAAATGCCTTTAGGCGACAGGTGGCAGTAAATGTGTTAAACATTTATTATTTGTTTTTTATCCCAACAGATAATCATATAACCATAATGCACAAAAAAGGTGACATTTCAGACCTAAAGAACTACAGACCTATTAGTTTGCTCTCCCATACATACAAACTATTCATGAAGATAATAACGAAACGGCTTGTGAACAAACTGGATAGTTACCAACCTTGTGAACAGGCTGGGTTCCGCTCCGGATACGGAACAAATGATCATCTACAAGTTATAAAAACGCTAATAGAATAGAAAAGTGTACAGGGTATAACAAGCCTGTCTTTCTTATATTCGTAGATTATGAAAAGGCGTTTGATACTATAGATCATCATAAAATGCTTCGAGCATTGGCAGACTGCCGCATTGACTACCGATATATCGCATTGATTAAATGTATTTACGAAACTGGTACAGCTTGTGTCCGCCTTCATGAAGATACCAAGAAGTTTCGAATAGAACGTGGAAAGACAGGGTGATACTATCTCCCCTAAATTATTTACAGCTGTTCTTGAATATATGTTCAAGCAAATGGAACGAGAGGATAACATGGGAATTAATATAAATGGGAAATATCTAAACCACCTAAGATTTGCCCATGACATCGTTTTAATATCTGATAGAGTTGATAAAGCTACAAAAATGCTGCACACGCTCTATAAAGTGTCAAAAACAATTGGTCTTAAAATTACCAACTCAAAGACAAAATTTATGACCAACCTTGTAGTCAGCGGTAAAATTCTGATTGAGAGCCATAGCATCGATCAAGTAATAGCTTACAAATATCTAGGTCATGAGATTCGGTTAGGCCGAGATAATCAGACAACTGAAATACAAAGAAGGATAGGTCTCACATGGGCTGCCTTTGGTAGATTAAATAACATTTTCAAGTCTGTTATCCCAGTTTGTTTAAAAAGAAAGATTTCTAACCAGTGCGTTTTACCGGTTCTTACATATGGTTCAGAAACACTGACTCTGACAAAAAGAATAATGGATAAAATAAGAGCTACACAACGCGCTATGGAAAGATCAATATTAGGTATTACCATCAGAGATAAAGTACCAAACCTAGAAATAAGAAGAAGAACAGGAGTCACAGATGCAGTTGAAAAAATAGCCATGGCTAAATGGGCTTGGGCCGGACATGTTGCCATATTAACGGATGATAGATGGACCAGAAAGATTCTGGAATGGCGACCAAGGCAAGAGGTATATCGAAGCAGAGGACGACCACCGAATAGATGGACGGAGGATATCAAACGCATCACCACAAACTGGATGCAAGAAGCACAAGATAAAAATAGGTGGAAAATTTTACAAGAGACCTACGTTCAGCAGTGGAAAAATATAGGCTAATTGATGATGGTGATGATCCCAACAGATAGTCAGTTTTAGTTTTAATGCATTGTGAACTTATTTTTAAAAAAATTGTTTTTAAAAATTCACCCTTAATATTGTATTGCTTATTTATAATACCAACTCACGTTGCGTAAAAATCACGAAAGTCACGGTACGACGCCATACATTTCTTGAAAGACTGTTGTGTAACGTAAAAAAGTATTGCCTTTTAAACATACTATCCAATAATAGGGTATCGAATAATAGAGTATTGAAAAATTTAAATTTTTCGATACGCTAAATCAAAAAACAGTTTTAATTGTTTCTTCTAAAATTTGCAATTTTTGACATACAAGGACTTCAATCTAAGCCACCGATATCAGCTTAATATTGATAAAGGCTTTAAATAACTTATTATTGTCACAAAAAATTGTAAGGACTTTTCTATAAATGCAGTTATAGGAGAATTTCACCATTTGGGAGAGTGATTTATCGTTTAAACGCTGAATATCCCCAAATTTAAATGTACACAGCGGCCTTCAGAAACTACCCGTTTTCTCAATATATAAGTAGTATATTTATTTGTGCTTCTCTATAGAAAAACTGACCAGGAGTTGTCAAACAGTGTAGCCAATTCTTGTTAACAAGTAGTAATTATGGTCATAAAAAACCTGTTTTCTTCCAAGCAGCGATTATTACCGTCATAAAAATACCAAATAACATGATTTTTTCAATAGTAAAAATTAAGCAAAAAAATTGTAATTAAATAAATTTTGTTTATATGTTCCGTTTCGTTACATATTTAAATTTATAAAATAAACATCAATATTTTAAAACAATATTTTTCAATCGTTTGGCAACTTTGAAATTAGCGACGGAACTCCGTTTCAATTCCGACCAACAGAAAGCCGTAAAACTAGTTTTTGTCGAGCAAGTGCCCATCAACAATAGTTCATTTACATTGGCGTTTCTGAGGGTAGGGCATGTGTTGCATTTTGTGAATATATTTTATGCGATAACTTTGTGTTATTGATAAAACGTGTTTTTGATAATACGAGTGTTATAGTTTGTCGTTTTAAGGTAAATTTTTAGTTATATTCTAACCAAGTTGTTCCAAGAGAAGACAGCAAAATTCTGATGTTGATTCCAAAAATGAAAAGCCGCAAAAGAGACGGAAAATCGTCCGAAGAGAAGGTAATGATACAAAACGTTTATGAAGGAATTGTTGGCAGAAAATGACATTAAATGTTAGCCAAGTGGTCACATTTGTAGCAGTTTAACAAAAGTATCCGTTAGCTGTATTTATCGTGTACTTAAAAATACATCGGAAAATAAAAAGCAAGAAAAAGGTAAAACTAGAGGTAGGAAAAGTATTGTTTTGGATGACGAGACAAGGAATATTAAACGTCAAAAAATTCATTCATTTTATTTTCGGAGTGAAATTCCAACAATGAAAAATATTTCTCAAGAGCTCGAAAACGACCCAAGATATCTCGTAGAGTCTTAATCAGGACCATGCGTGAAATGATTTTTTGATATGTAAAACTCAACAGAAAAAGTATGCTATTAGAAAAAATTAAAATTATTGTGTGGAGAAGAAAATATTTAGAAGAAATACGCAAAATTCGCAGCACTGGACGCAAAATATGTTATTTGAATGACACCTGGATTAACGAAGGTCATACAGTTGGAAAAGTTTGGCAAGATTTAAATGTCAAAAGTAAACGCGAACCATTTATAGAAGGCTGATCTACAGGATTAAAAGCTCCATTAGGGAAGGGACGGCGTTTAATCATCACCCATATGGGAGGTGATACAGGGTTTCTTGAGGATGGTTTTCTTCAATTTGAGTCGAAAAAAACAGGTGGTTATAAAAGAAATTGAAAGGGAGGATTCAAGAATGGCTTACAGAAAACGCGATTGCATACGAAGAATCAATGCTCAAAATTTTGCTACTTGACATTGCACGGTTAAGGAAAAGTGAATATCTTAAATATGCTGTAGATGAAACTGCAAAAGATTATGGTGTCAAAGTTTTGCATCTACCACCTTATCATTGCGAACTTAATCCCATTGAACTTATCTGGGCTCAAGTGAAAGGGGAACTAGCAAGCAATAACAAAACGTTCAAATCAAACGAAATTAAGAAACTTTTGATTCTAGCAATCCTCCATGTAACTTCAGAAAAATGGGCTAGATGTATAGGCCACATAATTAAAGAAGAACATCGTATGTGGGAACTTGATACCCATATCGAAGTTTTACTAGAGTCAATTATAATTACATCAGGTGGTGAAGATAATGACAGCGAAAGCAGCACTGCATCTTCAGATTTAGACAGCGAATAATATTTTCTAATAGTTTAATAAGAACATCAGCATAAAAAAAACTAAAAACAAAAAAAAAACGAGAAGAACATAATAAGTGTGTATAGTGTTTGTTTTTAAATAGAATAGTACAATGTTTTGTTACATCAAACATTCTTTTTATTTTGTCTTTATAGAATTTTATTTTGTTTTGTTTTATACTGTTTGTGTTTTGTTCATTTTATTTAATAAGACAATATGGTTTATAAGCTCTAAACACCCATTTAAAAAAAGTAACGCGCCACAAGACATACCTCTGTGGTGGTGTGGAAACTGTCTTAAAATTTGTTTTAAAACAATTTCATTGTGTAACTCTTTAAGGACGGGTCACGTCAAAAGACGTTTTAGCGTATCTTCCGCGACAGCCGGTTGGTATCAGTAAACTTTCTGCAAAATTACGTGTTTTTTATAGCTTTTTGTTTATGGCATTCTGTATTTTTAGGGGAATGTAGGGAATGAGCCACAAAATATTTATTAATATGTTTATTTATTGACGTGTTGATGTCTATATCCAGAGACCGTTTTCAATTATACAAATGATAGTAATATTTATTTTCTATGGCTTTTCGCTTGTCGTTCTGTATTTTTAGCAATAATGTTGGGAATAAGCCACAATATATTTTTCAAATGTTTAATTTACGGACGTTTCGATCTCATCAAACATACAAATGACAGATATATTTATTTTTTTATAGCTTCTTGTTTGTGGCATTCTGTATTTTTGGGGAGAAAGTTAAAAATAAGCCACAATATATCTATTTCATGTTTAATACACTGACGTTTCGATCTCTATTCCGTTTTTTAAGATAGAAAAAAAAAAGAAAATAAACAATATAAGATTATAAAAATATATAATAATAAACAAATAAAATTAATATAACTATCATTTATATCTTTGAAAGCGGTCTTTGGATATAAAGATCGACATGTCAGTAAAAACTTGTAAATAAATATATTGTGGCATATTTCGAACATTATTATTTGAAAAATAAAATATAATTAGCGTTAAAATAAAAGTGAGTGTACGTCACTGGATTTTCATACGTCTTTGCGCATTTCTGCGCCTTTAAACGATGACTCACTCTCTTAAATAGTGAAATTATACCATAGATTAGTTTATTATTGCCTTGTAAGATACTATCAATGTAATATTGACACATTAGAAACTGTTCAATATAGTTCTTGAGACACTGTGCATTTAGAACTGATAATATTGTTCTTAATTATGATTATACTAATATTATGGTAGTAACAAAGCTTTACAAAGATATATAAAATTGTTTAATAACTTAGATGTAGACCAATTTTACAACAGTTTGAATCAACCTAAGAGGTCTCTTGTACTTTTATAAGTTTACTATTTCTGTATTATTATATCTTTTTACTTCGACCACGATTTTTAAAAAAATATGAATAATCCTGCCCTGTGCCAAAAAGTGTGTGAAGCATACAATTCACTATATACGACACCCGCATAGGAGTTATCGAACCGAAGACTCAAATTGCATTAATGGAGAAAATGGACTTTGTTAGAGAAAATCACTTTATAAAAGTATCTTCTGATCTGATTTTTCTAAAAGTTTTTCTTGCTGGGACAACAGGGATGTAATAAACCGAAACCATCTGATGACTAAGTGAATTATATATATATATATATATATATATATATATATATATATATATATATATATATATATAATTAAGGTTCAAGAACTAAACTCAAACTATATATATATATATATATATATATATATATATATATATATATATTTATATATATATATATATATATATATATATATATATATATATATATATATATATATAGCAAAAAATACGACCGTTGATTAAATTTAAAATATATTCAATGGTTGAATAGCAGAGGTTTTATCGGTCAATAATTGGCAAATAAAAGTCGTCAACTACTTTATTGATTTATTCGAATATGTTTCGCTTTTATTTTTAAAAGCATCATCAGTTCACTAAAAATAAAAAAGATTTTAGAATATAAGTAAACAACCAACAGGGTTCATACTTACAAAAACAATTTGTAGGGTTTTTAGATGTTATAAAAACTCTACGATAACATTAAAGGTTAACAACTAAACGAGAGAAACGAAACAAAAAAATACAAGAAAAAACTGTAAGAACACTAGTTTATTTGATTTTAACCGATGGCTTCATTTGAATGTTGGTTTAAGTTCTTTCGAGGGTTAAACCACAATAATCTTTTCGATTGTTTTCTATCAGCTCTAGGATGTCATAATTTTCATGTGGCTTATTGTCGTTCATGTGTTTCTCTGGAATGTAGCAAGCAGGTATTCTTGAGGGAATTAGCGGGCGGAACGGGGACAGACCATTTTTAAAAAAGGATTCATTTATTAAAAAACAGCCAAACAAAAAAAAATGGAAAGAAGAATGGGAATGAAGTTACTGTCTTGTAAGGGGTTTTTTATTTGTTTTGTATGATTAGAGAGTGATATATCTGGCTCAAGTTGTCGACGTCGGTTCTCTTGTTTAGGGACGATGGATGTTGGATCATGTTCTGAAAATTTTTCACGGTTAGTACAATTATAAACCAAAAGCTAAGATTAACACTGTTACAAGAATTAATATCAAACTCAACAGTCAGCAGCTTTAACAGCATCGATTATTATAGCGCAGAGCTTTCGACGTCGTAATGATGTTTTCTTCAGGACTTCCGACGTCTTAGTCTTCTGAGTAGTGTCTGGGGGTCGATTATAACTGGGTCAACTGATTTGAACGAAAATATCTTTGTTCTGTATCTCTGTTATGAAAATTTTTCGCGGTTAGTACAATTAAACCAAAAGCTAAGATTAAAACTGTTACAAGAATTAATATCAAACTCAATAGTCAGCAGCTTTAACAGCGTTGATTATCATGGCGCAGAGCTTTCGACGTCGTAATGATGTTTTCTTCAGGACTTCCGACATCTTAGTCTTCTGAGTAGTGTCTGGGGGTCGATTATAACTGGGTCAACTGTTTTGAACAAAAATATCTTTTGTGGAAGAAAATTCAGAATGATTGAATGCAGATCATCGACATCTGTATTTCTTGCCACCAATATCATCAATATCAGTGATGCTACAGCCTTAGTTGAGCCTTGACTTTCCCCGGTCTATTTCGCCAGTCGTTTCTCACACCATCCCTCTATCTCAGTCGTATTATAGTTCTACTCCTATTTCCTACTGCTGCCGCTAATAGGGTTCATCTGGGTGAGAATTTTCATACGTCCAGCTAATCTAAGCATACCCATTTTTATGATTTTACCGCCAATATTGCTCGTCCTATTTTGGTTTTTGAACTGGTCTGATATGTCCGCTAAATAACCTTGGTTGAGCAAATTATTAATATATTCACCTGAGAATTACACTGAGTTACACTAAAATGATAATTGTAAACGACACTACTACGCCCAATGCATAAACAATAATAAACTGTGTAGAGTTTTCGGAGTAAGAGAAGGCTTATTGTGTGAGAGAAATAGGAGACCGACTTTGTTCTCATTCCTACTCCTGGTGGGAATAACTAATCTAGTGAAAAGTGATCAGTAATTAAGCAGTGTTAAAGTCATTAAATTACTACAATATGGCTAGTAAACCATATGAGTTAGTGATAGAACAGTGATCATTAAGAGTTGTATTGTGTAATACCACATCATAAAAAAATAAAAATGTTTAAGGTGGATCACCCTTATAAGTATGGCAACTATCTCTGGGACACTAATATGGTTTTTAAAAATTAGGGGTTCGTATTAGATGGATAAGAATGAAAATTAAGTTTTTGTATAATTATTAACGCCACATTATAAAAATAAAAAAAAAATTTTGTTAAAAAAATTAAAAAAAAAATGTTTGGAATGGACCACGGTTACGATTTAGGGGTATAGAAAATATACTTCGACCAATTCTCAGATTTACCGAATAAACAGATAAAATTAAAATAAATTACAAGCTATTTTTAGAATTACTGAATACACATAAAAATCGGTCCAGCCGTTTAGGTCTGTTGCCGTTTCTTCTTATCTCTTTTTAAACTTTTTTTTAACCTAAGGTTTTTATAAAATACGAGATCGGTCAGTTTTCGCACATTATTAAACTGTATCTTCTTAGATGGATATGTTTACCTGATTAATATTTTGATTATTACATATCTTGGCTAATATCTATATTTTGGCTAATATCATTTTTTTAGTTTAATTTGTTCTAATCGTAAGTATATAAGAGAATTTACATTTAATTATCAAAACCATCTTGACCTTTACTAACAAAAAGTTATTCTTTTGTTTACTTCCATCACGATAATAAAGGCAGATATACTACATTTTTGTTCTCAAGTTCAAACAAGAGTTGTAGAAACAATTTGCCATTGGTTTAATATATAATTATCATAATTCGCTATATAAATATTTATTATTATACAGATGTAGTTCAAGTCTTCTGTTTCCAATCAAATAAGGTTTAACTTTGTACAATTTACCTCTGATTAGCCCTTTATATGGCCATTTGGGTCTCTAACTTATTAACCAAATAGTAATTTGATCATCGAACGGACAGCTAATAAAACAGATTTGATTGGCGGGTCAGATGTAATTCCCCAGTGTAAAATTTAAATTAGATCTGCGTTGCCGATGGACGCAATCATTGAATTTCGTTTTTACTCCTGCGTGAGGCTGTCAATAACGTGGTGAAAAATGTAAATTAGATGACACTTACGTGAACTCTAGTCGAATGCATTAAATTTTTTATTCTATATCGATTTGCTTTTTACTTATAAATTTGTTATACATGGTATTCTTTTATCTGTTAAATAATAAAAAAATAAAGATTTAAAAATGAAATATAAAAAATAATTTTTTTTAATTGGTATATTTATACTAATTTATTTTTTGGTTATTCTAAACGGCGTCTGGCTAAAAGTAGCGTCATTCGGCTACATTCCCTATGCATATTCTGCTCTTAAATAGTCCTCATAGATACCTCGTCTTAACCCCTTAACGGGCGAAACTATTTTTTTTTGCAAAAATATACTTTTGAATAGTTTAAAGTAATTTATTATGCATCATTTTTTTTTTATATGGCTTCGGCAGTTTGCCATACAGCCAGTTACATGATCTTTTAATCTCATTAGGCACAGTAAAAAGTTTTTGAATTATTTGCAATCAAATGGACTAAAGTAGATAAATTTAAAGTTGGGAAATCAGTTCAACAATTAATGAAAAGAAGAGAAAATATATATTATATACATACACATATATATCCATAAATACATACAATTGACATGGGTCACTCGCTTCACGTCTAGGGGTCCATCAGGACATTATAATATATAACATACACAGGAAAACTAGGCCACGGGAAATAGGATTAAACATATAAAGGAGAGAAAACAAAGGTAAAAAGTAAAAACAAAAAAAATTTTTTAACTAAAGAAAAATATTACATTTGGTCAAAAAATCGATTATGCAATCGTAAAATTATTCTATTTTGAGTCGCTAGGGCAGATAAAACGTTCAACGGAGATTTACCGGTAATATAAACTATATTATTATATAATAAGGGGGATTCCAAATTATATTTGGCACAAACAAAAATTACATGATCTAGGTCACCTTCTACTTCACATTCCACACAGTTTTTACTCTCAATCACATGAATTCTTGCAAGATGAGTAGGAAAAAAAAGCATGTCCAAATTTTAGCCTAGATATAGTTGTTATATAACGCCTAGGGACATTATAAGTTCTATGCCAATGTGAAACAGGGACAGTTGTGTGTAAAGAAGTGTATCTATTTGGGTTGGTTAAACAAAACTCAGACCATAGATCACTACATTTATATTTCAAGACTGCCTTGCGTGTAGACGTGCAACCAAATCAGAAATACTGCGTAGATATTCTGTGGCATCCACTGAATAAATACTTAATTTGGTTAATTGGTCCTGTGTTTAATTTCACTGTGTACTTTGGCCCGTATAAATAAATACCACATATTTTTTATTTCCTTTAAAATGTTTTAGTCATTTTTTAATTAATATTATGTAGCGATTGGAGTATGGGGGTCAAAAAGTTAAAGTTTGACTTGCTATGTTTTTAAATACTCTTGATATAAAACCAGCAAAAATAAAAGTATTAGCTAAAAAGAAAAGAGACTGTACAAGTGGTATCTGCTCTGAAGACCAAAGAGGAAGGCATGGACTCTAACAGAAAGTCACTAACGAAGCAGTTACGATAATAGAAGACCATATTTAAAGTTTTTTATCGTATGTTAGCCATTATTTAAGATCGCATAGTAAAAAAAAACATTTGTCTCAAGATTTTTTCGAAAATTTATCTGCTATACAAAGATCATTGTAGTTCCCACAATGTAACACCTGAACTATAGTCGGTTCGCTATATTTACGCGGGTTTCGGATTAACAAAATTATGCTAATGACTCATTGATAACCAGTTGCAGTAAACGACTTCCCAGAAAATTAGGTAAAAACTGCATTAATGGTCATGTTGATTGATAATGGGCAGTTGAATTGATTCTTTGCCAGTGTTGACATTGTATGTTTGGTGAAAATATTTAAAAATGCCTAGACGTGTGTTAGATGTAGATAGTCTAATTTGTAGTGTACATAAGTATTTTACGGATGAAAAAGAAAATGGCGGTCCTTTAAAATCGGTAATCGGTTTGTTCAACAACGCGTATGTGATGCTCTAGGAATTAGTGAAACCAAACTAAGAGGAGTGTTACAAAATCGCAATAATGAACGGCCGAAAGAAGATCACAGAAAAACTCGCCTATCATTGAAAACGAAAGATATTCCAGATCGAAAAAAATTTGAAATTCGTGATACCATTTATCGAATGCGAGCCAATAAGGAACTTGTGACCTTAAATACAATTCTCTCGGAATTAAATGATAGAAACAAGTCTGTGGCAAGTGATACATAATTTGGGTTTCAAATCTCAAAAGGAGGATAACAGAAAAGCGCTTTGTGAAAGAAGTTCTGTTGTGAATAAAAGAATTAACTTTCTAAAATAATTTTCTAAATTAAAAGAAGAAAGGGCAAATTTTATATATTTAGACGAAACATGGATATTTTCTAGGGGTGAAACCAAGAGAATATGGCAAGATGATAACGTAAAGTCTATCAAACATACTGATGGAGAAGGGAAGCGACACATAATTTTACATGCAGGAGGGAAATCGGGTTTTATAGAAGGTGCTGATTTGATATTTTCATCTAAATCAAAATCAAGTGACTATCACGATAATATGAACACAGAAATGTTTGTAAAATGGTTACATGAAAAACTTCTCCCAGGTTTAAGTGAGCCCAGCGTAATTATTTTAGACAATGCACCTTACCATTCTGAAGTATTAAACAAAAGTCCAACGAATTCTTGGACTGTTAATAAAATTAAAGAATGGTTGACAAAGGAACATATACCATTTACACAACATATTTTAAAATCAGAATCATTACGCTTGGCAAATATCCACGCAAAACCAAAAACCTTTGTTTTGGATCAGATTATTGAAAGTTACGGTCATCAAGTGTTACGTCTGCCACCGTATCATTGCCAGTTTAATCCCATCGAATATATATGGGGAATAGCAAAACAATATTATGACAAACATATTGGGCCTAACGGTTATAGCGACGACGCAGTTCGGGTAACTTGGCGAAAGGCACTTTCAATTGTTACTCCAGAAGTGTGGTGCAACTGTATATTCAAGTGCGAGAAACTAATAGAAGATTGGTGGACTCGTGAAAATAAAATAAACGAAATAAGTCCAATCATAATAACAATTAATGGTGATGACAGTGATGATGATAACGATTATGATATTTTTGATGATAATGACTGATTTTCATTTTTGTTGGCAAGTTAAATTTTTTTATTTTTCATTAGAAATTCTCTCCATGGAACAAATATACATAGACCATATTTTCTGTATGAAGTGTAATATAAAATTATTATTAGGTTTATATTAGCCACATTAGACTCCATTCATGAAGTAATTCTCCTTAATAAACTGTCAATTATATAAAATATTTTCCATTATTATTTAATTAAAAAAAGTTATGGATTATTTTTCATTTCATTTGACCAGTTGATATTTCTTCAAAGAGCAGGTAATTAAAACTGGGTACTTACAATAAAATTTTTAATCCGAAACCCGCGTAAATATAGCGAACCGACTATAGAGTTATTTTATAGAAAAATATTCACCGAAAAATTTAACCTCCTGCTTCTAATGATACTTGTGCAAGGTGCGATCGATATAATTCATTAATTGATACAACTTCTAATTTGCAAGAACAAACAGGTCATAAAGGGAATTGTAGCCAGCATCTTGCCATAGCAGATCGAGCATACAAGGAGAAAAAAAAATGATAAATTTTGAAGCTGTAATTCTGAAAGTGTTGCATTTTTGTCATTTGATTTATAAAAATGTGTAGCTACACCCATGCTTCAAAACAATATTTCATTTTATAAAAGATCATTATGGACTTTAAACCTCAATATCTATAGCTGCATAAATAAAAATAAACATGTCGTTTGTTACGTTTGGGACGTATCAATAGACGCTAGCGGAGGACAAGAAATAGCATCCTGTTTGAGGCACTATATCCTTTCCTTATCGGCAAATATTAATGAAATTAACATGTACATTAACTGCTATTTAGGACCAATAAGAAAGATTTATGTTGCTGTTATGTTGTCTCTTTTGATAGAAGATGTTAACAGAAATGGTAGAGATCTTGTGATCAATCATAAATTTCTTGAACCGGGACATACTCATCAAGAAGCGGATACGATCCATACAGCTACTAAAAAAGTCAAAAAATATACAACTATTAAAATAGAAGTACCCAGAGACTGGGCAAACTTAATTATAATGGTTTCGAGAAATCCTTCTATTGAAGTTATAGAAATGGAACAAAAAGATTTCCTAAATTTCTCAATGACAATGAAAATATTTCCTGGCTTCACATAAGATCGTTACAGTATCGCACAGAAGCACTTTTAAAAGTTTCTTATAAAACTTCTTTTGATTCAGATTATTTTAAGGTAATGGATGTGCTACCCGTTCAGCTCAACTGTCTGGGCTTGCATCAAGCAGTAGTCCATACTACGCTAATCTTACTAACCAATCAGAGAATTCCACTGTCAGGTAAAAAAATTAAAGACCTCAAAGATTTAACACCTTACATTTCTGTATCAAGCAGGTACTTTTATGAATATATTTTTGCTAGACCAGTAGACAGCACCAGCCCAAGCTGTAGATGATGAATATTTACCTGACCAGTGCATATATGAAGATGATATGTAAACACCAGGAATTTGTATCAAATTGCCTATGTCAATACACAATTATTAATTTACCTAAAATTTTTTATTTCAACAAATGACTATGTCACTCAAAAAAATAAAAAAAGAAGAATTTTTGTTAAATTTTGAACTACAACTTATAAACTAATTTATTATCTCAACAAAATCACATAATCGGTGTCAAAAATATATGAAATAAACTATTTGTACAGCAAATATGTTGGGGATACCCAATAAGTTGGTTAAACTTATACATAAGAATGACTCTGGAGGGTTAGAGCTATGGTGAGAATAGATGGAGATATGACGCAGGCCTTTGATATTGAAAATAGAGTTAGACAAGGGGATGCCTTATCAACAACACTTTTTAATCTAACTTTAGAAGCTGTTGTTAGAAAACTGGATATAAACGGCTGTATTAATACAAGATCTATGCAAATATGCGCATATGCGGATGATGTTGCCATAATAAGCCGCAACAAAAGGGTATTAAGCGAAAAAGTTATAGAACTGAAACGAGAGAAGCTGCTACGTTTGGTCTATATATACATGAAAGCAAAACAAAATATATGGAGTGCACAAAATCGACTGAACATGAGAATCTGAAGGTAGGCAACCATACCTACAAATATGCCTCCACTTTTCCCTACCTAGGCTCAATAATAAATGACAACAACAACATCAGTCAAGAAATACAAGCACGGATTCTTAGCGGTAATAAGTGCTTTTATACATACAAAGACTTAATGAAAAGTAAGTTACTGAATCGTGAGTCTAAGCTGAGAATCTACAAAACAGTAATTAGACCAGTGGTCACATATGGATGTGAAACGTGGACCCTCTCAACCACTGATGAAAATCAACTGAGAATATTTGAGCGCAAAATACTAAGGAAGATATTTGGACCAACCCAATGCAGCGATAGTTCGTGGAGAATTAAAATGAACCACGAGCTGGATAAACTAATGCAGAGCGCAGATATTGTCAGATTTGTAAAATCACAAAGACTAAACTGGCTTGGTCACCCAGAAAGAATTCCAGATAATCGAGCTGTAAAAGTAGTCCAGAGATGGAAGCCCCAAGGAAACAGAACAAGAGAAAGGCCCCGTAAAAGATGGATAGACGACGTAGAGAGGGATCTTAAAACCGTGAACATCAGGTAGTGGCGAATGAAAGTATCCGACAGGGCAGAATGGAAGAACATTGTTAAGCAGGCCAAGACTCACAAAGGGTTGTAGCGCCATTAGAAGAAGAAGATTTGTACAGCAACACAATTTTAAGGGAGACAAATTTGGCCTTATTGAAAAACATCAAATTTTGATTAGGCCCTTCTTGTACCAAGCTACACATATACATATACAGAATAATTACATAACTTTTATTTATATACACAGTTTGTAACTGTAATTATTTTTTGTAAAATATGTTTTTAATGTTTTTAGAAAAAAGTAATGTAAAAATTTTTAGATAAAAAATTAATTTTTGTAAAATTAATTGGTAAAATATATTATTTATAACTATAATACATAAACATTTAAGTTGTTTATTATTTCATATCCTTTTCTACTAATAGTAATAAGAGAAAAGCAAAATTTGTTTAAACTGTTTAAACAAATTCTTCTTCTTCTTCTAATGGCGCTACAACCCTTTGTGAGTCTTGGCCTGCTTAACAATGTTCTTCCATTCTGCCCTGTCGGATACTTTCCTTCGCCACTGCCTGATGTTCATGGTTTTAAGATCCCTCTGTACGTCGTCTATCCATCTTTTACGGGGCCTTCCTCTTGTTCTGTTTCCTTGGGGCTTCCATCTCTGGACTACTTTTACAGCTCGATTATCTGGCATTCTTTCTAGGTGACCAAGCCAGTTTAGTCTTTGTGACTTTACAAATCTAACAATATCTGCGCTCTGCAATAGTTCATCCAGCTCGTGGTTCATTTTTATTCTCCACGAACTATCGCTGCATTGGGTTGGTCCAAATATCTTCCTTAGTATTTTGCGCTCAAATATTCTCAGTTGATTTTCATCAGTGGTTGAGAGGGTCCACGTTTCACATCCATATGTGACCACTGGTCTAATTACTGTTTTGTAGATTCTCAGCTTAGACTCACGATTCAGTAACTTACTTTTCATTAAGTCTTTGTATGCATAAAAGCACTTATTACCGCTAAGAATCCGTGCTTGTATTTCTTGACTGATGTTGTTGTTGTCATTTGTTATTAAGCCTAGGTAGGGAAAAGTTTTGTAGGGAGTAGGGAGGCATATTTGTAGGTATGGTTGTCTACCCTCAGATTCTCACGTTCATTCGATTTTGTGCACTCCATATATTTTGTTTTGCTTTCATTTATATATAGACCAAACGTAGCAGCTTCTCGTTTCAGTTCTATAACTTTTTCGCTTAATACCCTTTTGGGTATTAAGCGAAAATTAACTAAACAAATTACTCGATTTATATTGCGAATTTTAGAAATTTGAATTTATGAATTCAGTCTTTCAAATAGTAAAATCGTTTCGTTTTTAAACCCTTTATTTTTGGCTTTTCATGGATGGCTCATTTTTAAACAAATCGTTTTTTTTTTTGTTTTGTCTAAACTTAAACTTAATCTTTCAAATGGTTTTCTTTAAATTGCTTATTGTTTACAAACAAGGCTCCGGTGAATTTTTGACAAAAATAAAAAAAGACCTACTCGGGTTTTAACGGTCGTTAAAATGTTTTTTTTTGCAATTCGTATAAAAATGACTAATAAATAAAGACATGACTAATACAAACAAATTAATTTCCTGCATGTTATTGCGCCTGAGTTATTTTAATTGTTTAGAGAGAGATTATTCTTATTCTTAAGTAAAATCAAATAAATAATTTTTTAAAAATCAACTTTTGAAGTTATTTTTGCATTAATTAAACAACAAACTAACAAAAATAACTTCGCAAACCCATTATTTTAAATGATTTTATATACGATTTTGGTAAAATTGTATCACTTTTTCATATAATTTACTGGTCTTTGCCTTTATTATTTAAAATCAAATAGCGATCTTACATTGTTTGTATATTGTTTATAAGTAAAAAATGACGTTCAATCTTTTGCATATTTTCTTTATTACATTGTTACCAGTTCAAATCGAGCATCGAAACAAAACAGACGTTTTGGCTCTTTGTGTTTACATTCAGTTTTTCGCTACTGTAAATAAATGTTATTAATAAACCATTAAAGTTGATAAGAGGCATCGATTCCGAACTGTTGAGGTGTGCGAAGTCTTTTTTCTCGTATCATTAACAAAATCGAATGTAAGAAAATAGCAATATTAGTGCTTAGCAAGTTCAGTCAATGACATGAAAAAAAAAACGGGTGTGGCAGTCCAGTGGGACTGCCGATAGAAGTTATGCTTCTATACATGCGTTAACCGTTACTAATTTATTTGGGAGTCAATCTGTACAATCATTACATATGTAATGCTCCAGGTAAGACATAGCAGAAAGAGAAACAGAATTAATAACAACTTACTAACGATTAATAAACAACATTTGACCTGTAATAGGAGGATAGTAAATGAAGGATTGAATCAATATTTTGATGAAAATGTATATTTTTATTTTCATATATGTATGAAAGGAGTTGAATGCAAACATTTTTTTACACATACTCTGCAGTAAAATTCATTGATTATTTTGTTATTAATTTAAAAATTCAATACAGTACACTGCAACATAATTCAATATAATAATATAATACAAATTAAAATGCAATATTCATAAGTATTTAAAAATGACAATAATATACATAAAAAAATACACTAGAATACAGCCCAAAATAATACTACTACTACTAAGGATTTCCACAGTTTTCACTGTCTTCCTTCACTTAACCGTTTTCTCCAATTTTCCCTGTCATTCCAGTCTCCATGTCGCAGGGTTCTTTTCTCCATAGCCTCGTCGATTTCATCTCTGAATGACCTTCGGGGTCTTCCTCTATTTCTTCTTTCAATCGGGCTCCATTCTGTGATTTTGTTTATCCAGCGTCCTCTGTCCTATCTTCTGACGTGGCCATACCAGGATAGTCTCTTTTCCTCTATATAGTCGATTATGTCTGATTGCACTCCCATTCTCCGCTTAATCTCTGCGTTTTTAATTCTGTCTCTTTTTGTAAGTCCACAGCTTCTCCTCAGGAACTCCATTTCTACTGCTCTTATTCTACCTCTATTTCTCTTGTTTATTGTCCAGTTTTCGGACCCATATGTCAGGATACTTCTTGTCAGGGTATTATATATTCTCTTTTTTGTCTTTATCGTAATGTTCTTATCCCACAACACTGAGTTTAGTTGTCTTATACAGTTTCTTGTTTGTCTCAGTCTGTTGTTTATATCTTCTTCTGTTGTTCCCTGGTTCGATATTATGGTTCCTAAATACTTGAATTTATCTGTTTCATTTATTTGTCTTCCCTCGTCTATCTCTAGGTTTCTCATATCCTTGTTTTCTGTTGTTAGGTATTCGGTTTTCTCTAAGTTTATTTCCATTCCGTTGTTTTTATATTCTTCTTCTAGTTTTCTGAGCATAAAGCTGAGATCTTCTTCATCTTGTGCGATGACTACTTGATCGTCGGCAAAACTTAAGGTGTATATGTATTCGTCTCTTACTGGTATGCCCATTCCTTCGCACTTTCTCCTCCATGGTTTGAGTGTCTTTTCCAAGAATATTTTAAACAGAGTAGGTAACGTAGCACAGCCTTGTAGAAGTCCTTTTGTCGTCTTAAATGGATTGTAGGCTTTATTTCCACATTTAATAGATACTTTGTTTTCTTTGTATAGTGTTTTAACTGCTTTTATTAGTGTTTGTCGGATTCCGAGATCATTCGTTGCTTCCCATAATTTGACTCTAGGTATTGAGTCATATGCTTTCTTTAGATCAACAAAGGCCAGATGGACCGGTCTACCTTTTGCCATTTTCTTCTCTATCAGTTGTTCTAATGTGTACGTATGATCTAGGCATGATTTTCCTACTGTGAACCCTGCTTGGTCTTCTCCAATTTTTCCTATTATTTCAGTTTCTAGTTTTTCCTTAATAATTTTCCTGTAAAGTCTACCTACCGACGATATTTTACTAATTCCTCTATAGTTTTCACATTTTTTCCTGTTTCCTTTCTTATTTATGGATGTGATGTATGCTTGTGTCCATTCTGCAGGTATTTCTTCTCCATTTAGTCCTCTTTCAAACATTCTATGTAGCATGCGGAATAACTTTTCCGTTCCGTTTTTAATTAGTTCGTTTGGTATTCCTCCGGGTCCTTTGGCTTTTTTGTTCTTCAATGTCTTGATTGCTCTCTTAACTTCTGCCAGGCTTATTTCTATCTGGTCGTATGCCCCATTTCCTGCATGTTCTATATTCTCTTCCTGAAATTGGGGACGGTTTTCTGTAAGTAGTTCTACGTAGTATTCTTGCCACTCGTTTTCACTAATTTTTCCGATCTGGGTTTTCTCTGTCTTATTTCAAGTGCTTTTAATATTCGCCATGATTCTGAATTTCTCGTTCCTCCGATATGTCGTTCTATCTCTGTGCATGCTTGTTCCCATCGTTCGTTCTTTTCATTTGTTACTCTTTTCTTTACCTCTCTGTTTTTCGCTCTATATAGGTCTAAGTCTTCCTGTTTTTTGGTGTTTAGGTATTTTATGTGTAGTTTTTTCTTTTATTTTATGCATTTCAATGTGTCTTCCCTTAATTTGATATTCTGATGGGTGTTCCTTTGGTCGTCTTCTCCAAGAGCTTCTAAGGCCGCTGAAATCAGGCAGGTTTTTATGTGTTCATGCATTTCATCTAACGTGTCATATCTGAATTCTTCTAGTTTTTGGTCTAGTCTTCTTTTGTATAAATCTTTTATTGATTATTCCTGCAATAGATGTAATTTGAGCCTCTTTTCGTTTATTGTCGTTCCCGTTGTAACAATCGATGTATGTTTTTGTTTTGTCCAGATATAGTTATATATAGATCTGTTCCACACTCTGCCCCTCTTTTCACTCTGGTGTCTTTCACTTTGATGGAGCTTTTGTGGTTCATGATAATGTAGTCAATAATGGATCAATATAATAATACAATACATATTAAAATGCAATATTCATAAGTATTTAAAAATGACAATAATATACATAACTTTTCTACTTACGCATGTGTTTAATTTACCATGTAATAATAATAAAAAAGTCTTCTCCGACTGGGAATCGAACCCCGGTCTCCCGCGTGTCAGGCTGGGATACTGACTACTATACCACCGAGGACATGACACAAACTTATTTCAAAATTGACAGTTTTGGGTCATACAGTGATTTATTGAGATTATTATTTTGAAATACAAAAGACTAATATAATTATGAACATTTAATAAATAATACAAATCATATCACCTAAATAATAATATTAAAAAATATTTTATTATATAATATAATATTATATGTATGTGTATAATATATAATATTAAATATATATACAAAAGGAACATTTTTATATTCGAGAGAGGAAGAGAGAGAAAATATATCTTCTGTCTCTCTCTTACTCATTATCTTACATATGTAATGATTTCACAGATTCACTCCCATACAAATTTCCAACGGGGAGCGCGCGTATAGAAGTATAACTTCAATATATAAATACATTCTAAATACTAAATCTACATACTTCTACATAACTTGAAAAAGGTATAAATACAGGTTATACAATCCATAATATTTGAAGACTTCAATATTAAACAAAAGTGTACTTTCTATCTATTCAATAAAAGATTGATTGACTCCATTTTATATTTTCTTTTTGATTAGTGCGACCTAGCCAGACTTTTGTAACCAAGCAATAAATTTTCTTTTTAGACCAACCATACATTTTATTTATTTTATGATTTACCTCTAAATATTTATAAAATTTTTATCTTGGTCTTGTCCATTGTGTCCAGGCGATGATAAATGACGACAATATCCAGCGGAACTCAGAGAATCTACGTGCTATTTTGTGTTGTGATGGCATAGGATGCCGTATGCATTTTTAACATGTAAAAATTTCGTTTGTTGGACAATAAACTAAAATTGGATATATTCTTTAGGCCATCAGAAAATTATTAGAAATTTAAAAAGTATCTCTAAGACAATACTATAAATTACAAACAGAAAAAATATATGCCTGTTTTTGGATCATTGGAAGATCCATAAACTAATGGATAAAATCACTAATAATCATAATAAATCGGTAATGTTTTATAAAAATTACTATAGAAGAAATAAATAACACAAATCTTATAAATATTAAAGATATCCAATCTCACAAAATTACAAATAGAAAATAAGTTGAATTCAATATTAATAATATAAATTTAATTGGAAAAACTAAATCAAAAATTAAAAAATGATGATAAACAATAATATAACACTCAAAAATAAAAAAATTAAATTAATAAAACAAATATTCCAAAATAAAGTTCTTATATTTTTGATACCACATATCAATATTTTAATTAAACTATTTAGATAAATAAACTAATTCTGTTAGATCTGCGGATTTATTCTGACGATTCAAGCACAAAATGATTTTTTCTTCAAACGTCAAATAATGATGACAATACTTATCTAACTTGATCCTGTCAAAGTTTGATGTCTCCGCCGGCAGCAGTTTTTTTTCCCATTTCTTTACGGCGGAGGGAAAAATGTTGTCATGGCAACAATATGAAACATGTCACAAAGCAACAATACAAATGTCATTAACAACAATTAAACATCATTTTTATTTATAGTAATATTAAAAGTACAATTAGTTAGTGAGGCATTTTCAAAATTGAAACCGTGCAAAAATATTCCCGACTCTTGATACGCATTGGTAATTGTTGATGATCTTGATGGTCGAGAACAACTTTCAGCAATCATTCCCGATGTTGGCGGCTTGCGAACAACAATAAGCTGTCTTTAATAATTGCAAACAACTGTCAAACAACTGTAACCAGGGAGACGCAAATCCCACCGACGACTTAATTATTTTAATTTCTAACATCTAGACGACTTTGATAGTTGTCACAGTTAATTTCGAGTAAAAATAGCGTATGAATTGTACTATTTATGGTTGAAAATTGCTACGTTTGAAGAAAAAATAGTATATTTTATTCGACAAAGAAGCGACTTTTCTTGACTTGCCCTCTATTACGCGCCGAACGAAGTGAGGCGCAATATCGGGCGCGTCAAGAAAAGTCATGCTTCTCCGCCTCATAAAGTAATATACTATTATTTTAAATTTAAGCGAGAGGCAAACGTTCAAAAATTGCTTAAGTTTTAATTGTTTTAAATGTTTATTATGAAAATCTGCACTACTTCTTTAAGCAAAATTTTTTGATTGGGGTGGGGGAACATGTAAATAAGTAAGAAAAAAGCAAACATTTTTATTTTATAATTTAAAAAAAGTTTTGTATTTAACTCGCAATATCTCGACTCACGACTTATTTTAAAACAATAAACTATAGACATTTTCGTAAAAACTAAATGTATCCAAAGTATTATTTTTAATACACTCAGATGCAAAAAAAAACGCAACGGCGAAAATTTTGGTCAAATTCAAAGTATTTTAATTGTTTCATTTAGCCCTATTTTGATGATTTTTTTAGCACACTGTATACAAATTTACAAATTTTAATTTGGTGTTTGGAGGTAAAATACCTCCTGTGGAATATGCCTTGGTTCATGGATGTTAGCTTTTTTATGTTTTCTAGGAAACTCTTTAGAATCACTTAAGTAGTAGAAAGGATAATAAGTATCGTCTAGGTACTTTTCATTCTCCATTGTCTCCTTATTTGATTTCCAGGTCACTGTACTTGTCGATCTTTTCGTTGTATTTAACAGGCAGATTATTGTTGTTAGGTATCGCCACATCGATTAGTGTTGTTTGTTTCGTTAGTTTATTAACTAGTTCGAAATCTAGTCTATTATGCTCTACTGTTTGCTCTGTGAGTTGTAAAGTTGTAGAGTTGTAGGGTTGTAGCTGCGAGCGTAGTTGTCATTCTCAAGCATACTCTTAGAAACGTATTGATATAACGGAAAATGTTTTGTTTGGAGAAGTCTGAGTTTAAAAGCTCGCTTGAAGATATCTTGATGAAGGATCTTCCCTAGTGAGTCATGCCGTTCCTTATATGTTTGACATCCATATCGGCATTTGGCATTTTGGATCTGATGTCTTTGACGATATATTTGAGGTAACTTTTTGATAGTATAACCTGATCGTGAATGACAAGTGATAAACCTTCTGTTTTAGGGAACATCTTTCCTGATGTCAACCAATAGTTCGACGCTATATTGTCGACGTAGTCTTCATTGAAATGTGACCCCTGCAGAGGTTTACCCATCCAGATGTGCATTTTTTTGTCCTTAGTAAGATGGTGTATGCACATTTCTAGTTCGCTTAGTTTAATCGGTGTGTCTCATCTACTATGCAAATCGCGGGATGTAAAGAAGATGTTTCAGCCTGCGCCCAAAAGAAGGTTCTTAAATCAGTTATCTGTTTTGCTAATTGCTTACTTAATGCGAGATAATATCGTTCTTTCTATTGCACGAGGATGGTGTTTTTGTGCCTTTGTGAGGTGTGTTCGTACTTTTCGCTTCAAATTTTTTATATCCAATTTTGTCCATTTAACAATATCAAATGGGTAGCAAAGCGCGGAACATGCGTAGATATTTAGTGCCTTAAACAATGTTTTACTGTTAAGGTGTGAACGAAGCAGCTATTTTACTCTTTGTATAAACTCCATGGTTACCTCAGTTTTTATTTGTTAATGGTCAATCTTTCGCGCCTTCTTTATACGAGGTATTTATACATATTATTTTCATCCATGGCCTTGATGTTCTGGCCATTATGATGTTCTTCCCCAAAACTTATGAATTTCTTTTTATTATTATTATAATTAATTTATATGCCTCATAAGTCATCTCCTAAAATTGTTCCTAAAGATAATTCACAAGAGAATCTACAAGCTGTGTGAAACTCAAATTTCCCCCAACCAGTTCGGGTTCACAAATGCTGTTGGTACTACAAGGCTTTGATTACATGTCTGGTTGATTACAAAAAAGCGTTTGATCGAGTATAGCACGCCAAGATGATGCAAATACTAAAATAAGCAGGAATTAACAACCAAGATCTGAAATCAATTAGAAATCTTCACTGGAACCAGACAGCAAATCTCAGAGTTGAAGGTGAACACACTGACTATGTGAAAATCATGCGTGGAGTGGGGTAAGACTGTATTTTGTCGCCTCTAATCTGCACTCACCTCAATCTGTACTCTAAAAGAATATTTATCGAAACTTTGCACGAAACTGAAAAAGGTATTCTACTAAATAGTTACCGGCTAAACAACATCAGATATGCAGATGACACCATAGTATTTGCAGACAATTTAGAAGACCTACAAGTTCTTATGAACAAAATCACGTATTACTGTTAACAATATGGACTCAATATAAACGTTAAGAAGACAAAGCTTATGATAATTAGCAAGTAAAGGATAACAGAAGGTCAACTCTACATCAACCAGTCCCCTGTAGAAAGAGTGACGCACTACAACTACCTCGGCACCATAATAAATGAAGAATGGACCAACAACCAGGACAACTCTAAATACAAAAGTAAGAATGCTGCGATGCTACGTCTTCTCTGTTCTTTTTTATGGTGTTGAATCGTGGACCTTGAATGAAGATATGTGCAGAAAACTGGAGGCATTTGAGATGTTGATATATCGAAGAATACTTAAGATTCCGTGGACTGACCGAGTCCCAAATGAGGAGGTCCTCAGAAGAATGAATAAGAACCGAGAGGTACTGACCACCATCAAATCTAGAAAGTTACAATTCTTCGGACATATTATGAGAAATGAATCCATACGCTCCTTTAAGCTATCCTACGAGGTCCACAAAAAAGAACATCTTGGTTAAAGAACCTCAGAATCTGGTTCAGTACAACATCTGTGCAGCTTTTCCGCGCTGCTTCAGATAAGATAAAGATTGCCATGATGATCGCCAACATTCGTAACGGATAGGCACATCAAGAAGAAGAATAATTAATTTAATTTCTTAATAATATTATTATTGTGGTTTTATTTTGCATCATTTAAAAGTACTTCTAATTGGTTCTTCTGCTTTCTGTTTTTAATTTAAGCAATTTGGAGTTCTGCTATATTTTTACTAATATATCTTTTTATTTACTTCGGTTTAAAATTTACTTTTTTAATCCATCTATTATATATTATCGATGAATATATATACACGATGCAGATATATTTTTATTTATCATTCATTATTTCATTTAATATATTATTTTCTCTCTTTTATGCTACTACCAATTAATCTTCTTGGAAGTGTAGCGTTAAATTTTAATTTCCAATTAAATTGGAATTTTGGAATTTTGCTATATAACATCAAACACATAAAATTACAATTTCATATTTACTGCACAAATTTAATGCATAACATTGGTTAGTTTATACGAATCTGAATAATGGATAAGCATGTCTAAATAATGAAATAATTATATCGCCTTCCTTAACTCAACTCCTGTTCAAAACTCGTTTAAATTTCCAGTAATGCATAAAATATTTAGTTCGACACTTTCCGCTGCAAAATTTCAACTCGATACCAACTGTCATCCAATTAATTTATTGGATGTGTTCGTAATTTAAGCAGCGGCGTTGGACTTGAAGTAAACACAGATATACTATCTACTATTAAAGTAAAAATATATGACTTGCTACAAAAATATCATGTAAAAATATAAATTAAAACGTGCATGCCCGTCCATCCGTCTATCTGTCTTTTTGTCTGTAGGAAAAATCATAGGCACAAATCAATTTCAACCGGTGTTAATAAAGAGGCTAATATCATAAAAAAATTAAATTCAGTTTTTAATACATGAAACTTAATAATTAAAAATTATTGCGTGCAACTAGTCAATAGGCTGGTTAACATGAATCAATTTTTTTGTGACAAATAGAACATGCTGTTCATTATGAACATTATGAACGTAACTATTTTAAAAGCTTACTCTTAAATCATTAAATTCGGCCTGTAAAATTAGATGGGGTTTTAAGGAACATTTTGGTTCTGGAAATAATGGATCATTGTCTATTTGCTCTTCTTATTGTATGTCATTAGATAGAACCTTAAATATTTTAAGTTTTTCTACATCCAAAATCAAAGTCTTTTATTTTGTTGGCAACTCTCAATCAAGTATATATGTATATCACATTATAACGATATAAATAAATAAAACAAATCTTAAAAACGAACACTAAACTACGTTTCACACCACGACAATAAGAAAAGTATTATATATTTTGGTTACAGGTGACCGACCAGTGTCGTAGAGTATATGATTGAAACATTTATTTGAACTAAATAAATAGATTTTTTTAAATTGTACTTATGTAAATTGTATTTTTGTTTTAATAAAACTTCTTAATTTTATTCAAAAATAAAAAGTTTCGTGCTATTTGTAAAAGATACATTTATTTAATTAAGGGGAAAGGCGCCAAATGTCGCCTGGCAAAATTTTCAATGTGTTTTAAATGTATCCATTAGTTTCGAATCCGGAGAAAACTAATAAATAATGAAAGATTACATTATTACTGATGGCAGAAAGTCCCTGAAAACTTCTACAATGTTAATTTTAATATGTTATGTAACAGGGGTGAAAATAAAAAGAAAATATGGTATAATTTTTAATTAAAAATACTGCATGCAAAAGAAACTTTTTATTTATTCTAATAAATATTTCATTCTGCCTTTAAATTTTTCAAAAATGCTTTTTAGTTTTCTCAGGATTTGAAAAAAAAAATGGATACGTTTAAAACACATTGAACATTTTGACAGACAACATTTTGCGCCTTTCCCCTTTAATACCTTACGATTACAACTACTATTACTTACCTTATATAATTACAATTAGAAAACTATTAAAATTCAAAATAAATTGGATCAACTTCGAAATCCGAGTCGTCTTGAGGGTTAATAATTAGCGGTTGTGTCTCTACGGTAGCATCAATTATGTTATCAAGATCCCACATTTTTTGTTCTTCTATTACATGTCTTACTGCATCTTTCCAGTTTTGTACTGTAATATGTTGTAAAGACTCGTATAACAATTCACGTACAGCTTATATTTTATATGGCGTATTTTTTCTAGCCACATAACTTTTCATTTGTACCCAAATGAGTTCAATTGGATTTATTTCGTAGTGGTAGGGTGGAAGTCTGAGGACTGATGTTTCACCTTTCCGCCATTTTGTCAACTACGTATTTCTTGTACTTAGATTTGTGTTGCTGGGAATTTTTAACAGTTCTGCTTTTACAAATCCATCTTGGTAAGGCAGATACTTATTCTGCAGCCAGTCAAGAATATCCTGTTTCTTCCACGCAGTCGTTGGAAGTCTTTCTACTAGTCGTGAATGATAAGGTGCATTATCTAATACTATAATTGAATTTGGTGGTATGAGTTATATGGGATAGTCTTTTGTGTTTTTGGACTGAAATTCCAACAAACCATGCTGAACAAATCCTTTTTCACTGCCAATGTGAGAAATTATTAATCTACTGCCTATACCAGAAGGTGGGGAGATACCAGTAGACCAACCTTCCATAAAGGCTTGCCTGGAGCTTAATATATTTTTATCTAACCAAATTTTTTTTTAAATATGACCTGAGTTTACCCACGTTTCATCCTGGTAGAATATTGGCCTTTCTTCAGCCCAGAATTTTCGTATGACTCTTAGATAATTCCTTCTCCAACATATTATCTCCTCCCGGTAAATCAAAGTGATTTTCGGTCTGATTTCTCCCACCGGAAATTTAATTTTTTAAAACTTGCCACAATTTAGTTCGTCTGATATGAGGCAAATTCGGTTCGTCTCTAACTTCTTGTAAAATTTTGTTTAGGCTTGGTATTTTTTTGTTGAAAAAAAATCCATGAATTTTCCTTCGAATACCATTTTTGGCAAATTCATCAATTTCAATAGGCTTTTTCCCTCTCTTTAAGTGTTCGTTTATGTTTGGGTTAGCTATACCGTGTTTTTTTCTTTCTGATAGGAACCTATAGTTGACTCCCCTACGCCAGTCATGTTGGCACAAATTTCGACTATATTGCGAACAGTGTTAGTGGGATTCTGAGAAACCAGAACATCGTGAACATTCAGGACAACAGTCTTCTCTCTTGGTGAATAGACAGACTTACTGACTGTACGCAACAGTACCGCTGTAAAACTTGATGATGTTGATGATGAAGCCATCACAAACAATCCAACAAAACGAGCACGAGCGACAGGTACGTATATGTTCGTAGGTATATGGAATACAAAATCACTCACACACTGCATATAATTCGCAAAAGAAATATTCGAGACGCTAATTACTGCCGTAGACGCGTAAACACCGATGAGCCGTAAATTACATGCGATCAAAAACGTACTAAACAATAAAATTGTTTTCGTTCGTAATAACTTCACCCTTTCAAGTTAAGTTTCGAATATCAACTGAACAGACGAGGCACGTGGCCAAAGCCGGCATCTTTATACCCATTATATTATTAAAAATTTGGGGAATTCCATCCTAATTATCTTGCAACGAATAGTACCTTCGGATATGAATTCCAGGTTTTCTAGTAAAGTGATTTAACGCGAAGATTAGTATTTAAATATCCAAAGAGATAAGGTATTCTTATTTACAAAATTGTTAATAATTAAATTCTTATTTTTATTAATATAATATAATAACCAACATTAGCCGTGAAAACTTTAATTGTTTTTTGCTAAATATATTAGTATTTAAACATTATTAATATTGACAAACATTTTAAAAAGGAAAATAAATGTAAAACATATTAATTTTAATGAATAAACACCTCAGGAACGCCTATGATGATACAAATTTTACGACCGTTTTATGACTTTGAGGCACATTTCGTGCTCTCAACAATTTGTGAACGGATTATATGTACAAACTTAACTTTTCCTTGAGAACCATCCTGAAATTGACATTGTTAAAAGCGACAAAGGTAACGTAACTGTTGTAATGTGTAATTGTGGAAAGAGGATTACCTATAGTCATGAGCTACGTCGCTATTTTTCAATAGCGCTCCTATCTGTGATTGCTATTTTTAAATCGGTGCTATTTTTACTTGGTATTGCCAATGGTATTGCGATCGCAGTTTTGTTGCGATCCCATATATCACATAACGGTTAGTAGCAGGTAGCGATATATATTAGCAGCTAAGCTGAACATTATTGGGATAGAAAGTATGATTGCAGTCTTATTTAATTGTAGGCATCTTATTTATGATCACACATGTTATAGTTACGAAATAAGCAGTGACGGCGAAGGATTATTATTATGATAAAAATAATGTTAATGATAATAATAATAATTTATTTCTGAAACAACAAAAAATGATTAAATAAAAATAAAAATATCCACATAAACTTGTAATATACAAAATATTTGTGAAAATTATTGTACTTAAATAAAAATATTTCTCTAGAAGAAAACCTGATGCTTAAGAAATAAGTGTTGGTTTTTTTAATTATGTTTGGGTATTATTGCGAATCGTTAGTATTTATCATTTTTTATTTTTTAATTTGAAAGTTTCAGGGGAAAATTAGTTATAATTTATCTAATTTTAGCCTCGATATCAGGTTATACCTCGATTATATCACTTATTTTACTGTTTTAAATTTTTGGTTAAAACACAATGTTCATTGGTGACAAATTACGATTTTGGTAGTTTTTTTGCGATTTACTCAAAACAGCTTATAGGTCAAATGTCTGGTTTTGCATTTATACGCTTCAATTATAAACAATTGAAAAACATGCTTACTTTCGGGTTTCATTTGCAATAACTTATTTGTTTATAAACATTTTTTAATTTAGAAAATCTTATTTTAAAAAGAAAATATTTTCAAGAAAGTCGTCTGTTGAATGTTTTTGTCAAGAATGCGTAGTTTTTTCACAATATTGAAAGTCAAGAAAATAAGCCTCCCAGTATTCGTTGGACAGTTAACAGGTGAACATCGTTCGATAAATCTGTGCCGGGTCCTTAACTAGTACTATTATCAAATTAATAGGTATTTAATTTTAAAATAAATCAACCGATCTTCAAAAAAGGTAGGATCTAATTATTTATTATTATGAATGAATCGGGGGGTGGTGTTGAGCCACCCCAGAATAATATAATATCATTAATGGATACGGAAGACAAAAGGTATATTAATTTAAATAACAGATATAAAATAAATGATTCAGGGTATTATAATGTCTTTGTAGAATCTACAGACAAAAACTGGTCCCGTTTATCACCAGTACGTGTCGGTCATTATCTATTTAAAAACCAATATTTTAAACACGATGTACTAGACATTAAACCTGTTGGCAGAAATAAGGTAAAAGTAATTTTTAAAACTTATACTTGCGCAATTTCTCTAATTGAACATGAGCTTATTAAGGATAATAAACTTGTAGCGTATATTCCATCATTTTTTACTCAAAAGAAGGGAATTATTAGGGAAGTCGATACGTTTTTGGATGAAAGTATATTTTAGAAAATATTGTTTCAGATAAAAATGTTGTCGAAGTAAAAAGGTTAAAACGGAAAATAATTGATTCGGATAATGAAACAATTCTTGTACCTCGCCAGATGGTCATTTTGACATTTGAAGGAAATAGCATTCCTAAGACTGTTAATTAAGAGTTGGTTAGGTTTAATGTTGAACAATATATATATCCGATTGTTCAGTGTTTTAATTGCTTTCGTTTCGGTCATACTGCTCGGCAATGCAAATCAACATCAAATCGTTGTAAAAAATGTAATCAAACTAATGATAATAATGAAACATGCACTAACTCCCTATTTTGTTTACATTGCAACTCCACTGAACACAACTCACTCTCTAAACAGTGCCCTGCATTTAAACACTAATACAAAATAAAATCAATAATGGCTTTAGAAAACACTACCTTTAAAGAGGCAGAAACCATAGCTAACAATCCTTCATACGCCAAGGTAACTACAAATAATAGATTCGATATCCTCAATACTATACAAAATTTCCCCGCCTTTGCCCCTAACGTCCCTGAAGGTACAAATCAAAATCAATCCTATGTACCTACCATTAAAAAAACAAGAAACAAGCGTAAAGCTATCTCTCCTACTGCGGTCAAAAACGCACCAACTTTCCCAAGATTTCCAAATGCTACAAACACCTCATCCCAACCTATAATCCCTAATCCCTACAGGGACGAGTTTATGACGTATAAAGAAAAATAGAATGTAAAATAATCAATGAAATTCCAGCCTTGATAGAAAATATCATCAAGAAAATTAATTAATGCAAAAATATGATCATTTCACGGAAAGTTGCATACAAAAGATACATTGAAGCATCAAATTTTGAAAACTATATTAAATACAAACAAATTCAAGCCAAAAGTAAACTCTTCTTTACAAAAAAACAAAAAAGTTCGTGGATTAACTCTGTAAATCTTTAAACAAAAATACTCCCATCAGTAAAATTTGGAATTTTGTTAATAAACTAGTGAATAAAAATTACCGTACAAGACGATATCCCCTGCCAAATGAACTAATAGAAGAGTTGCTGGACAAATTTGCTCCGCCATATGTTGACCTTCCTATTCAGGATAACAGTAAAACTTGTAAATACAATATTTTTCAGGAAAGTTTTGATATGAAAGAATTTGAGGCTGCACTCAAGTCTTCAAAGTCCTCGGCTCCGGGGCGCGATCAAATTACTTATAACATAATATATGAATTACCTCTTATAGCTAAACAAAGTTTACCAACAATTTTCAACGATTGGCTTTTCAATGGAAGATATGTGGATCATATGAAAGAAATAGTTATTTGTTTAATTCTTAAACCTAATAAATATAAAACACTCTCCTCTTCTTACAGACCGATATCATTAATGTCTTGCATATGCAAGACATTTGAAAGACTTATTAAGACTCGATTAGAATGGCTTATAGAACATTATAGTATCCTTCCAAGTACACAATATGGATTTAGGGCTAGTGTTGGTACACTGGATGCAATATCACATTTAGTTACAGACATTCAAATAACGTTTTCCAGAAACAATTATCTTGCTTGTTTGTTTTTAGACCTAAAAGGGGCATATGATTTTGTTAATTTAACCATTTTACACAAAAAACTATATGATGTAAGATTACCTCAAAATATAGCGACTAATAGTGTTCATTTTTATAATAATCGTGTTATATAATATATTAAAGATCATTTAAACCAACTACACGGTCCTAGAATTGCTCATACAGGTCTTCTACAAGGATCAGTTTTAAGTCCGTTATTGTTCAACATATTTTCAGCAAGTATTCATGGCCTTTTTGACAACACAATCAATTACATCCAATACGCTGATGACATATGCATCTATACAGAGCGTAACTCGTATACTGACTGCCTGGAGGCTCTGGAATTCATCATGCAAAACGTTAATAACTGGGTAAAAAATCATGGACTGACCATTTCCCCTAACAAATCAGCCACAATGATATTCACTAGACATAGGATTCGTACGCCTGACAAAATAAAGTTGTCTGGATATGATATACCTATTGTCAAATAATACAAATATCTTGGCATTCTTCTTGATCCCAAACTCTTATGGTCAAAACATGTGGAATATATAAAAGTAGGTGTGAAAAAGGTATTAATATTCTTAAATGTGTCACTAATCGAAGATGGGGTGCTGACCCTAAAGTTGCATTGATGTTTTACAGAGCCTACGTGCGATCTATTGTAGACTATGGTTGCATTCTGTATGGTGCCGCCAGTAACACACACTTATTAACTGTAGACCGAATTCAGTTTAAATATCTAAGAATATGCTTGGGCACCATAAAGTCTACTCCTTGCCCTGTACTACTTGCTGAAAGTAATGAAATACCTCTTCAAAATCGTCGAGAAATTATGGCAATTAAACATATCCTGCAGCTAAGATTAAATAATAATAATCTACTTAGTCAACTGTATGAGTTATCTATTGAAAACCTCTCAAATAAATACTGGCGCATAAAAAATTCTCCTCCACTTGCTGATGCTTTCTTAGAAACTAATGAGTATCCTAATATCTATGACAAAGAAAAAAGATTACCAATATATAAAGCTAATTTTCAGGTAACATTAAATAAACCAAAAGTCATTATACCAAAGTACACAGAATCCCCACAAATAAACTTTGTCTTACTTAGATCCATATTGAGTGACTATAATGATCACGTAATAATGTATACCGATGGTTCCAAAAAAGAGGATGGTACCACAGGTTGCGCAATTTACATTCGACATAAAAGCGAATCTTTGAAAATTAAACTCCCATCACATTGTTCAATATATACTGCTGAAGCGGTAGCTATCGAAAAAGCATTAGATTGGCTAGATTTACACAATTTAAATAAAGCAGTAATATTATCAGATTCATTATCGGTCATTAAAGGATTAAACTCAGATATGACTCAACATAAAAGAAATAATATTCTTTGCGCTATTAAAAATAAAACATATAGTAAAGATATTACAGTTATTTGGGTTAAAAGTCACATTGGTATCGAGGGGAAATGAACTGGTTGACCAGCTTGCTAAAGATGCGACCCATGTTGGACTCTATATTCTCATATTTACATTGGAGGACTTACAACAACATTATTATAACAAAATTTTTATAAATTGGAAAGAAAAATGGAAAAACATAGCAACGAATTCAAATAATCAATATTATACTATCCACCCTACCTTACCACAAGATGTTGACTATATTTTCAAATATGCAATGCCAAAGAAGTTGACAGCCACAAATACACGACTGAAAACTAATCACGGTGCATTCCCAGCTCACTTGGCTAAGTTAAATATTATCCCTTCTGGGGTATGCTCATGCGATAATATATCACAATGTGACATCAACCATATTCTTTTTAAGTGCGATAAACATAGGTATGAAACAGATCAGCTGTATTCAAAACTATCAGAACTTAAAATTCAGACTCCCATAAACATCACCCATTTACTCTCCTTAGATAGTAGAGAAGTATACGAACTAATATGTAACTTTTTATTTAAAGTTGGTTACATTATTTAAAAACTAATATCTTACATTACAATTCTGTGGCTAAAGGACTAGTTTCCAAGCCAACTCACCAAACACACACACACACACACAAGCCTCTTTTTTTGCTTAAATGTTATTTATGACGCAGTAAAAGTTTCGATAGACAAGAGATAATACGCCTTTTCTATTGACTTGCACCCAGTCATTTTTAAAATTTTCTAGTGATTTTTCGGGTTCGTTTCATGGGGTAATAAACTTGAAACAACTTAATAAATAAAATTAAGTTTAATTATTTATTTCTTTAAATAAAAAAAGAACAAAAAACTAGTGTTATTTCTTGATGTAGATAAAAGACTTAATTGATGTATACAGTTGTATAATTGTTGTATTATTGCGTATTTACTTTTAAGCTATACCCTAACTTAAGCCTCACAGTTTATATTTACTGTCCTTTAAATATTTCCTAAGATTCTTACCAATATCTCAATGAATGTTACCTAATGTTTCCATGAAGTTAAAAAAAGTTATAACATGAACAAATACAAAGCGCAAACCATCAATAAATTTTCGAGCGGATGAATTGTGCAGTGGTGAAAATTGAGCTGGAAATTTTACAACACCAAAAGTGTCCAAGTGAATATTTCATACATCAATAGAAGTTTGAAACAGTTAATTTCAGTCTGGCCAATTGAGTTAACGACTAACGGCCATAGTGCCGCGATTAATTTGACTTCCAATCTGCAATTTAATTTGAATATAACTTCTGCATATAGGGTATATTCACTAATCGTGTTCATTTTCTGTGTGCGTGATATACGGTGTAATAGTTCAAAAGCAGTGTTGGAAATTTGACTTTTTGATTCTGATTAGAAGCATACATAATTATTAGGCCCTTCCACTTATGCATTTACTCGAATAATTAGAAAAAAAAAACTCACTTTCAGCAATATGGTTTTTCGTTTCAGTGGTTAATAATGGTAAATGTTCATTTACTTATGTAAATTACATTTGAAGCCTACACGACAAAAATGATGAAAGTCAATTTTTATGGTAAAAGGGAATATTGTACCAAAAAACTAATTGTAAAAAGTAGGTTCGAATCACGTGCGCTACTTTGCAGTATCGCTGTAAGTCTAAGAGTTATTTACAAACTAAATAATCTCTTCCACGACAAAAATGCTGAAAGTCCATGTGAAACAATGCAAAAACGTTCTAAGTCTTTCTGCGCGGTCGCTATACAGCGCACGGTTAAAAAGATTAGTCACTCGTCTCGTACACGTGCAAGTATGCGGTTTAGTTTAGAGTCTGTTTTGTTTATGTCCATCTTCAAATAAGTAGTAGTGTATTTTAAAATATTATAATGGAAAAAAAGACAGAGACTGTAAATTCTGACAGCAGTGATGAAAGTACTGTGCATAACTTAAATGTGGAATCTAAGAAGAGAAAAAGAAATAGTAAAAGGTTATGTGATATTGTGAAGCAATTGAGGTTAAGTTCACACGAAATAGGACCAGATTGTAAGTGCTCCCAGTACAAATGCTTTTAAAAGATTGGTCTTTTGAAAAAAAATACCGTTGTTAAGGAATTTAATAAAATGTCGAGCAGAGATGAGCAGAACAGTTACTTGACTGGTCTTGTATCCATGACTTCAATATAAAATTGCAGACCACGGAAAAGTGAAAATGATGTCAAATTTCGCGATAAAAGATATTTTTATAAAGTAAGAGTTCAGCGTCCGGTTTATAACCATAGTGACTGTATTGAAGTGCCAGTTTGCATGAGCTTTTGTTTTATTACATGGAAGTACTGGACGTCGTCTACAAACGATTCAGGAGTCTCTAAAGAAAACTGGTAAGGTACCTACAGATGTGAGGGGTAAATATAAACACATACACTGTGCAAAGCCTTTGACCCCATTTGCGGCTATAAGACATCATATTAGTTCCTTTAAGGGCCGACAGAGCCACCACAGTAGAAAAAAATCTACAGTGGTGTACTTACCAGACAGTTTAATAATAAGAAAAATGTTTAATATGTATAGGGCCTTATGTCTTTTAGATATTTCATATGAGTTTTATCGAAAAATTTTTAATAACTTCAACATTAAATTTGAATATCCAATAATAGAACATGAATTACATTTGCGAAAGGCCGAAGTGTTCTATGATCGTAAAAAAGAAGCAAGAAAAAGAAGTATGAAGAGTAAAGAGTTTAAATCAATAGCGATGAATTTCCAAAAAATCTTACCTATACCAAACATTACAACCAACGACATGTATTATAGAAAACAACTTACTTTATATTCTTTTAATATTCACGTGCTGTCTACTGGCGATTCCTACTTTTATTGTTAACCCGAAAATATCGCAGCTAATGGATCAGACGAAGTTATTTTGTTTTTGCATAATTTTATATTTTTGTAGTTAGACTCCATTTTAAGGGATTTACTTATATTCTGCGACTTTTGTGGAGGTCAAAATAAAAACTATAACCTCTTTAAATCCATTTATTACGTAGTTATTTTCACAAGACGAATTGACAAAATTAAAATGATTTTTCCAATAAGTGGTCATTCATATTTGGAGTGTGACAGGAATATTAGACTCATTTTCCAGCGGATCAAAGATGAAACTGTTGAAGATTGGTTAAACGAATTTAAGGAAGTACTCACAAAACCTAGCCCATTTAAAGTCATAGAAGTAAATCAGTCCCTAATTTGCCAATGGACTCAGTTTCTATCATCAAGTTTTAAAACAAAATGCCCATTTGCTATCAGACCTATTCGAGAAAAAGTTTGTGAAGCCATTCATCCTCAATATATTTCATTTATAACAAGCTACTATGGGCCTTTAGAAACTTATGTGATTCTTACCAACACTATTTTACCAACTGATGATATGGCAGGAACCCAAGAATTTTTTTACCCAACAGAAGTTATACAGGAAATAAATTCTAATTTTACCCACTTTTCTTCATTATTTTGTCTTTCAGATTTGTTGCCAATTAGTTTGAAAAAGTGGAAGGACTTACAACACCTTAAGCAGTTTTGTAGTAATGCTACCAAACATTTTTTCGATAGCCTCGCTCACAACACAACGGAACAAGGGACAAGAGTCTTGTAAAGAAGAAACAGGCTGCAAAAAAATGTGCTGAGAAAAAGTAAAATAAAAAAGACAATTATTTCTATGTTAAGTAGTGGTAGTTACATAATTTTATTTTCGACTTGATTTCTTTTGGTTATTGCTTTAATGACATACACCGTTTTTGTCTTTTTTTTGTGTATTTACGATCAAATCATTAAAAATAAAAACAATGGAAAAAACATAACAGTCTAAGAATATTTTTATCGTTTTCACCGATAAATTATATACTCACTGAAAAACAGTGTGACTTAAATTTTATATTAGAACATTTTAAAATTAGTCTTTGAACTTTAAAATTAACTTTTATACAAAATGAATAAAAGTGACCTTCATGGTTTTTGCCGTGTAGTCTTCATTTTATATATTGAGTTTAAAACTAATTAGACCAGTCTGGTTAAAAAAAAGGTGGAAAAATGTTTCGCAGATATCTGAAGCTTTTAAGACATAGGTAGGTAATACTAGATGATGAATAGATGAAAAGATACTCCTAGTTTTACCTTGCGTTTTTTTTAAGCAATAATTTATGGTCACAATTTGATTTTTTGTCTATAAATTTTTTCTCTTATATTTTAAATAAACAATATTTATGTGATTTTTTTATGTCAAGAATATCTTTATTCTCCCGTTTTTTTAATTAAAATTGATAAATAATTTACAGATATATTTGCAAAAAAGCAGTTTTTTTGCACTAATTTATAAATTTTATTAATTTATTTATTAACAAAATAAAATGGTATTAATACATATAAACATCAAGGAATTACCATCTTTTAGATTTGTGTGAAATTTCCCCCTGATCAGTCAAATACTTTATAAGTTATTTAATTTGTTTATCCCTGAGGCCAATTATTTAAACTATTGAGCTTGCCCTATGCATTATGCTAGACACATTCAGCAAATTTCATAGGATTCTTTAAGACTTAGACTATCTGAGAAGTTAAATGCATATTGAGTTTTCATCGAAATTATTTACAAAATAAACGTTAGAAAAAGGGGTATGTTTTTTGCTTATAAACAATTGTAATAACTTCTATATTTTTTCAAGCTACAGACTTGTACGTACAACCATTGGATAACTAGTAAAAAAGCTCACATTAAAAAATAAAAAACCTTCTATGACCAATAGAAACGAAGTTAGTGACTGTTTTTAAAAAAATCATATCTCCATTGTTTATAAACATTAAGAAGTAAAATTCGCACAAATTTTGAATGAAAATCTAAACTTTATATTAAAACTTATAGCTATAAAATTTATCTAATTTTGCGAAATGACGGTACTTTGGAAAAATCGACATAGGAAAGTGGAGAGGATATCTGTTTCAGCTCCGTTTTTTTTTCGGCATCGGAATTTCAAATTGCAACACGTAAGAAAAATTTACATTATCTTGGCTTCCTTTGCAGCTGCAAGCCTCTTTTTTTTATTCTGGGGTAGCTCGTCGAAATATGAATAACTACATAGTTTTCACTGGCCGGAAAATATGGGAAAACTCGGAAAAATTGAGTCCATTTGAAATTTACCCTAAATACTTATTTTTTTTAATTTGCTCGAATAGTCTGTCGCAGTATTAATAATGATGACATAATTTTCACCCCCCATAAATCTCGGAAAATCCCGGAAAATCAACATATGTTTTTTCATTTTATATCAATGATGTAATAATACTTATATATTTTATAAATTAAATTTCAGGTAATTTTTTACACATGACATTATTATATTCCTTATATTAATTATAATTGTTTGTATTTTTATAATTAACAATATTGATTTTTATTCTATTTTTCTTACAAATATGATATACAATATTTATCTAATCTGCCTTACTGCTTTGATAAAATAAGTCGATTTTTTCATCACTTGCCTTAAATTTTGCAATGTTTATTGAACTTTACTTTTTTTATTTTCTTTACATACATTGGTTTAAAAGTTAAAATTTGGTTCATTTATTCGACTTCACTGTCAGGTCTGAACCTTTTTGTTGCAGGTTGTTTGTCTTCACTTATTAAGTCAGTCTTTCGATACATTAACATATTAATGGGCGATCTTAATGCCAAGGTGGGTCAAGGTAAGGTAGGAGAACAAGTAGGAAAATATGGGCTTGGAAACAGAAATAACAGAGAAGATCGATTGATTCAATTTTGTCAAAGTGAAGACTTCGTAATAATAAATACTTTTTTCAAATTACCTCGTCGACGGTTATATACATGGACATCTCCACAACATACCAAAGAAAAAATAGTGAGAAATCAAATAGACTACATTATGATAGCAAGGAGGTATCATAATGCTGTTAAATGTACTAAGACGTACCCAGAAGCTGATATAGGCTCAGATCATAACCCGGTAGTTACTGTGATAGAGGCGAGACCAAAAAAGATTAGAAGACTACACAGAAAGGCACTAGATTTAAATAAACTTAGAAACAAAAATATACGACAAGAAACAGGAGAAGAAATAAATGAAAACCTCTGTTCAGTGCAGCAACAAATTAATGATACAAACAACGTTAACCAAAAATTAAAGTACATAAATACAGCTATACAAACAGCAGGAAAGAAACATCTTACAAAAACAACAACAAATAATAAGGGGTGGATGACACAAGATATACTAGACTTGATAGAACAAAGAAGAAATATGAAGAATTACCCAGACAACTACAAAGAAATAAATAAACACATAAAAAAGAGAATAAAAGAAGCCAAAGAGGAGTGGATTAAAGAACAATGTGAAGAAATGGAAACCTATGAGAAAAAGTACGATGCGTTCAATATGGACAAAAAATTAAAAGAGATGACAGGAAGCATAAAGAAATGCCAAATAAATAAACTTAAAGACAAAGATGGAAATCTTATTGTAGATCTAGAGAATAAAATAAAAAGATGGACAGAATACCTGAATGAATTATTTGAAGACGATAGAAACAACTTAACTCAGATAATCAATGCAACTGGGCCAGACATATTGAAAGAAGAAGTAAATACGCAATAAGAAACGCTAAAAATGGAAAAGCAAATATACCTGATAAAATTCCTACAGACCTGTTGAAGCTTTTAAATGATAAATCCGTAACCATAATATTAAATTTTGCAGCGAGGAGCTAAAACAGTTTCCCCTCCACTTTCCTATGTCGATCTTTCGAAAGTAACTTCGTTTCGAAAGGTTTTAAGTTTCGAAAAATTTGATGAATTTTATAGCTATAAAATTCAATATAAAGTTTAGATTTTCATTCAAAATTTATGCAAATTTTACTACTTAACGTTTATAAACAATGGAGATATAATTAACAAAAAAATTGTGGATAACTTCGTTCCTATTGTTCATAGAAGGTAATTTTTTTTGTTAAATGTGAGTTTTTTTACCAGCTATCGAATGGTTATACGTACAAGTCAGTAGCTTGAAAAATATAGAAGTTATTACAATTGTTTATAAGTAAAAAACATACCCCTTTTTCAAACGTTTATTTTGTAAATAATTTCAATGAAAACTCAATATTCATTTAACTTCTGAGATAGTATAAGTCTTAAAGAATGCTATAAAATTTGTTAGATGTATCTAGTATCATTCATAGGGCAAGTTCAATGGTTTAAATAATTAGTCCCAGGGATAAACAAATTGAATAACTTTTAAACTGTTTGACCTATTGGGGGGAAATTTCGCACAAATTTAAAGGACGGTAGTTCCTCAATGTTGAAATGTATTAATAACATTTTCTTCTGTTAATAAAAAGATTAATTAAATTTATAAATTAGTGCAAAAAAACTGCTTTTTTGCAAATATCTCCGTAAATTATTTATCAATTTTAATTGAAAAAACGGAAAAATAAAGATATTCTTGATATAAAAAAATGGTTTAAATATTGTTTATTTAAATTATAAGGGAAAAAACTTATAGATAAAAAACCAAATTCTGACCATAAATTATTGTTTAAAAAAAACGCAAGGTAAAAATAGGAGTATCTTTTTATCTATTCGTCATCTAGTAACCCCCACCTATGTGGGGGTTAAATAATCTATTTATTTTTTTGCAAAATGTATTTTGTCTGATAATGCGGCTGTTAATTACTTTATGTAAATGTAAGTTACTGGATTTGTAATGGTTTAAAGTATTATTCCCCAAAATTACATAAGAGATTGATCGCTGTAAAAAATATCTATTCTATGTGATTGGGATCTAACCAAGATCATTAGTTAGTTAATCATTTTTAAAAGATCAATTTCTGAAGTTATGTTTGCAATAATTAAGCAACAAACTAACAAAAATAACTTTGCAAAGCCTCATTTGAAAGACTTTCTATGCCTTTTTAGTAAAATTGTGTCACTTTTAGAAGAAAAGTGCCGAATTTGGGACAGGTGCCTAATTTGAGACCCCGTCATATATTTGTGTACGATAGGGTGACATCTAGTGAAAATATTGAAAACTGATCATTCAGTGCGGTGGTAGTGTCGCTCTGCTTTCAGGTGACGCTTTCATGCATTTACGAAGTTCGTTCGGTGTTTATATAAACTTAGAAGACATCAAGGTAAGATGATTAAATTTACTCCCATTATTTTTTTTTGTTAGTTTAATATCAGTTAATACATTTTATGCTAATTAAACGGTAATTGTGTGGCATACATAACCAACATAAATGCGGTTTATTTTTAACGGAAAAATCCCAATTTTAAAAACCTATAGCTTCCAAATTTGAGAGTGTCTCAAATTAGGATTCCGCGTAAAATTTTTATTTTTATATATTTGTCTGTTTTTAGATGCCACCAAAAAATTAAAAATTAAACGCAAATGATATGATACGGGCGGTAAATATAGTAAGAAATAAAGAGATGGGTTATTTGAAGGCCTCAAAAGGTTTTGGAGTACCAAAAGGTACCTTAGAACGATATGTGTAATCAGACAAGACTCCAAAAGAATTGGTTGGGTTATCAATTGGCCTCAGACCTATTCTTCCTTTGGAATTAGAAAATGAGTTGGTTGAATATGTCCTAACTATGGAGCAACGTTATTTCGGGCTAAGAGCGCGTGATATAAAACGACTGGCCTTTTAACTTGCAATACGAAACTCAATACCACATCCATTTAGCGGAATCAAAAAATCAGCTGGAAAGAAATTGTTGCGACTCTTTCTAAAAAGGCATTTGACGCTTTCAATGCGTACTCCTTAGGCAATGTAATCTGCTCGAGTAAAATCGTTTACTGCTAAAAATCTATCCAAGTTTTTTGACCAGTATGAACCAGAATATCTTAAGCTGACTAACCCTGCACAACATATATTCAATGTGGACGAAACAGGCCTTACAATTATTTAGCACAAACATAGCAAAGTAATTTCTATGAGAGGGAAGAAGCAGGTTTCGTCACTTACTTCAGCAAAAGAGGCAAGCTGATTACCACTTACTTCAGCAAAAAGAGGCAAGCTGATTACTGTTATTACGTGTATGAATGCTGCAGAAGTTTTCATACCACCATTATTAATCTTCTCTGGAAAAAAAATGAAAAAAGAGTTGATGTTGGGAGCTCCCACTGGAGCAGTGGCAGAATAACGCGTGTCAGATTGGGTACAGGCCTATATTTTCACTATAAGGCTTCAATACTTCATAAAATTCACGAAACCTTCGTCATCAAATAATTCAAGTACCTGGAAGCGATCATAACATCTGAAATAAATACAAAATGGACGTGGCAGCCAGGATCATTGCAGGAAACAGGGCATATTACTCATTAATGATCGTTCTTAAATTAAAAATACTCTGAATACCAGCAAAAATAAGAGTGTACAAGACAATAATTTGTCCCACAATAACGTATGAAAGCAAGACATGGACTCTGAACCAGCAGGAAACGACAAAATTACTGGTACTGGAAAGAAAGATAGATACTGCGGACTATCTATGGGCCTTGCAGAGAAGAGACAACAGTAGAATGGAGAAGAAGACCCAATGATGAACTCCAATGAGTATATGGAGATGAAAATATAGTACGCTACATTAAAGCAAACCGAATAAGATGGGCGGGCCACGTATTAGGATCAAGTGACGAGAGACTCCTGAACGCCACATTCTGGGAAAGGCCCGATAACAGAAGGTCAGTTGGTCGCCCAAGAAAGAGATGGAAGGACGCAGTAGCCAGTGATCTACGCAAAATGGGAATACAGCAATGGGAAATAGCTGCTCAGTACCGACAACAATGGAGGGAAATAGTAAACGCGGCCAAGACTCACATAGAGTTGTAGAGTCAAATGACGATAATAATGATAATGTATAACAGAGCTGCGATGATGGAAATATCTTGCTATGGTTTCCGAAAAACTGGACTGGTCCTTATTTATCGCCGTATTTTTAGGGACTTTGAATTTGGAATTCAAGAGAACCAAACCATGAACAACCAAATCATCCACTGCGAGAACATAGAATTCCTAGTCCACCAATACCTAATAAACAACTTGTTTCTCCGAATGACATCTGTCCAATCCCTACATACAAGAGAGATATCGCTAAAAAGCCACATGCCAGATAAGGAAAGGTTTTAGTTCTTACTTTAACACCCTACAAAGAATAATTAGAAAAACGTTTACAAAACACAAAAATAAAAAATAGTACAATTCAACAAAAAGTGTTAAATAAAAAAAAACAGCAAAGCCCGAAGAAGAAATACCAGTATATGAAGACGAAGGTCAACCTTCTACATAAAAAGGCAAAACATCAAGAAGGAAACGAAAAGTTTCTTCAAATTTAAGCTCAGACAGCAGTGAAGACCTTCCATTAGCTGGTTCATCGTCCGACGAAAGTGGAGAAAACGACGCGGAATGTCTATTTTGCACCGGCAGATTTTCCTACGATAGATATGGCAAACAATGGGCAAAGTGTTACCAGTGTGGCAGGTGGATACATGAAGACTGTAGAGAAATAAAGTCCAGCACATTTATTTGCCTTTTCTGTGAAGAAAAGGGCTTTTTTAAATTTTTAAATAGTCTCTCAAATTGGGCTACCCCTCTCAAATTTGGATACCCGGCTATCCCAAATTAGGCCACCTTTTATTTTTAACATTAAATGTCACAAAAAAATTTATTGTATTTTTTTGCAAAATATATGTTTTATTAAATTTATATATTTTTTTTAATTCTAGAAACATTAAATTTAAGTTTTGGAAATAAATGTTTAAACACTTTTAAATGTTTAAAATTTGGTGGCTCTCCTCTATATATAATTTACTGATCTTTACCTTTAGTATTTAAAATCAAATGGCGATCTTCCATTGTTTATACATTATTTATAAGTAAAAATGACGTTTAATCTTTTGCATGTTTTTTTTTTTATTTTTACGAATATTTTTATTATTTATTATTTATTATTACCTGTATCAACGAATGTCGTGGAAAAAACCTTAGTTCTCTGTGCTATACTCGCATTTAATTGCCATTATAATGCTCGGATTATATACGACATTCATTGCTACGCGGCTCATGTGGAAATTGTTTTGTACTTTTAAGCGTACTTATTATTTTGTATGAAATATATAAAGATAAGTAATAAAATAAGAAATCGTAGAAAATAAAACACTTACTTGCAAAAACTAACTTGCCTTTTTCTCGACAATTAAGATTTATTTACACAGGACATACCTAAAAAAAAAAGAAATATCTTTACTAAGAAAAATTCATCAAACACACTATTTTGAATTTTAAAATAAAATCCTAGATAAGTTTTATCAATGAGTTTTTTAGTATGTTTTAAAATCCATAATAATGGACCAAAATTAAATAATGTTATGTTTATATGATTATAAGTCACAATTTACTGTAACGAAAAGTACAGTTTTTAACTAACTGTTTGACAACATTTAACTAACATTTGCCTACAAGTTGTTTCTTGTAGGTTATGTTTTTCAAAATGAATAGTTGATCATAAACGTACATAATAACATAGACTGAGCAGTCTATAGAGCTAAGTAACGACACCAAGTATGTATAGTAGCGTTTCTTTTGATGGGGTGAGAGAGAATAAGGAGAATCAATGCGCTAGAGAGAGGCAGATCGCATAATCGGAAGAAATCTTGTCGTCAGTATTCCCGGCCGGTATGCTCGGTCTATTTTATTATATATACGTTTATGTAGTTGACTTACTTCGACTCGATTTTCTAGACAATACCATGCTTGCAGTTGAAAAATATGAAAGTGGAATTTTTACCACCGAAATATCAAATTCTGACTGTTTTGTGTGTTTTTTGTATTATAACTGTCGTGTAAAAGTATTTTAACGAAGATTATATGTTTGTGTATTGAGTGTTGTATATGTATTGTGTATAGATCGTAGATGGTATGTCACTGACTTGCTACTAATCCGTTATTATTAGCATACCGCCAGACTACTAAGATTAAAAAAAAATGAACATAAATAGTCAGGATAAAGGAACAAAACAAGATTATGCAAACATGCCTGAAACAATAAGCACAGTACAACGAAAAAATGCATTTCTAGTCATGAAAGAAACGGATGTAAAAAATAAGTCAAAGAAGCAGCTCTCTTCTTAATAAAGAAAAATGTATATCAAACCCATCAGCAGATTTTAACAGGATTTGGTTTCCAATATTAAATCAAGAACTGAATAATAGAAAGATACTAATAATAGCGGATTATTAGGAGCTTGGAGATATACCATCTATAATTTAGATACAATACATAAATATATAATCTATATGCAACACACAATACACAAACTATAATCTACGTTAACACACTTTACACAAACACACAAAATAGTCAAAATTGATATCCCGATGGTAAAAAAACACCACTCACAGATTTAATCAACTACAAGTATGCTGTTGCCTACAAGTAAGTCAACCATCAATTTTGAAAAACATTACCTACAAATAATAACTTATTTTACATTTTCGCAGAATTTTGGACACAATTTTTTTTGAAAACGATTTCGGAGTGCAAGTCGAAACGTCAAACATTAATTAGTTAAAAATGTGTTTTAATTATAATAAATTGTGGCTTAATCCCATATAAACAGAATATTTAACTTAGACCTACCACAAGAAAGAAGTTTCGAAAACTTTTTAATGGATCAAAGAAGTATTCCAATTACATTTATTGTCTCATTTTATAATAACTTTTATAGTAATTGGAAGTGAAACTAAGTGGAGCAGTCATACTAAATAAAAAATACTAGAAACAGCTTTCAAATTTTACCTAAAAGAGACGATGTTTATTATGCATATTATAAAAACTGTATTTCACTGTAAAAAAGCAAACGTTTTTAATGAATATTTTGCACTAAATTTTACAAATACTTTTTAATGTTGTATTCGACGGTCTAAGCTTGACTAACTAGTGGTAAGGACATTTTAGCAAAACGCACGTTGTTACGTATTTGTAAATCACGTGCAGCCATAAAATGATCTTATTTTATAGGCAACATATTTTCATATAAATAATCAATAACATTGCATACATTATAGATTTATGAGTTCAAGGTGGTGATACGAAGAAAATGAAAAAGACAGAGAGATAAAGAGATAAAAAACATCGATGAATCAAGGCAGAGTAGCAGAGAGAGTCAGGGAGATACGAGCGTCTCGCCAGAAGCCAGTATGGCCTCTCTGCCTGTAGATATTTTACATCAAAAATGGAAATATGTATACTTACCTTCGCAAATATTAGTTTTAAAGGCTCATAAAGCAGAGATAAAATAAAACATTTTAAAAAGATTTCCATCTTTTTCTTCTTCTTCTTTTATTTTGTGCATAGCCGTACGTTACAGGTTGTCTGCACTTTTTGGAGAAAGCTTTTTATGGTTCTTTAAAATATATTGGTGATGTTTTGGAGGTTTTACCATTCACTTATATTTCTTATCTGGAAATATTTTTTTTTCTGCGCGCCCCTGTCATCCTACTGATCGTCATCCTATTGGGGGTCCGTCTCTTTACTACTCTATTTGTTGTTATTCGTCTAATATACTCGTTCCATTCTACCCTTCCATTTCTTACCCAGTTCTTGATGATCACTACCTTGCATCTTGGTCGTATATTTGTACTTCTAGCTCTGCCCCATAGTGTATTACAATTAATTTTTCTAGGTCTTTATCACAAAGGTTGAAGTACCTATCAGGTAGGTTTCCAGATAACGAACAGAAAAATGGATGGAGAAAGTCTTTGGCTAGTGGGGCGTTGAAAGGGAAGCAAAATAGTGAAATCTATAAGTCTCTTATCAAAGCTCTGCCGCGGATCACTTTTTCCAGTTTTAAGTAAAGGTAACGCCTATGGATGGAAGGTCGCTGAAGTAGTAGCGGCCGTAGCATTTCCTTGGAGCCATAAGGTGAAACCCCTTTACAAATAGCCTATCATGCGGGGCTCGTCAGCATATCTAATGTTGTTTAGACGCACTTCGTTAACTAAAACGCCTTCCTGTAGTTGTCCCAGTGCTTGCTCGAAAATAAGCTCCGAGTACATGTTAAATGGCACTGGAGACAGAACGCATCCTTTTCTCACTCCTCTATCTATGGAGATTGTCGCTATTAACTGGTCATCCACCTGTTGGCAGTTTGGTTGTAATATAAATTATATATAATTCGCAAGTCTCTATCATCCAAGCCCGCTTCTCTCAAGATGGATATAATCCATCTTGTCATATTTTACTCTATCAAATGCCTTTTTGTAGTCGATAAAAAAAACAAATATATATATATATATATATATATATATATATATATATATATATAAATCACAGTTGATATCCCTGCACCTCTGGATAAGCACTTTCATAGCAAATAGGGATTCTCGGGTGCCTAAAGTATCGCGGAATCCAAATTGTGTCCATGACACTTGTTCTTCACATGTTTTATATATTCTGTTATGTATCACTTTTAAAAACGTTTGTGTAAGTGGCTGATTATTCTGTAGGCTTCGCATGGTTTTTCATTTAATTTTTTTGGTATAGTTACGAAGGTTAACTGTAACCAGCTTTGGGGAATATTTCAAGTTATATATATATATATATATATATATATATATATATATATATATATATATATATATATATTGTTAAATATAGTCGTTATCTATTTTATTCCTTGTTCTTCCATACGTTAGCTTTGACCCTTGACTTCTTAAAGAGTAATTGGGGGTCCCATTTGGCATTCTATTTCTTTAGTGGAAATCTGCCTTTCGTGACAATCAGGGATCCGTGTGTTTCCTCATCGTATTTTCTTCTAATAATTATCTGTTAATTTTATATTCGGGATATCATTCTGTATTTTTCTGGTTAGAGAATCTATTGCAACTGGCTAAATGACTTATGTCTATGCCAATAAAAAAACATATATCAAATATTAATATTTGACTGCAAAATAATGAAATATAAAATGTAAAAATGATAATGTGATATCCAGGAGATATATTTGAATGTTCTGTTTTATAGAATAACCCGGCGATTACAAAATATGAATTTTTTAAACTATTTTCTATGAAATCAAATAAGAAACATCATTTATAAAATAAAACCTGCGAATATTCAAAAATTAAAAGATAAAATTACCGTAGAGATATGAAGAATTGGACAGTAAAGCATGTTGCAAAATGTATTGCACCATTTAAAGATCGCGTAGCTTGTATTTAAGAAGATGGACATTCTATGTCTTTTTAGTGACAATCTGCCTTTCGTGGCAGTCCTGCCTTTCATCTGCAAATATTACTTTAGTAGTGGATTACCTTGGTTGTCTGCCAAACATCCAAATCTTCTAGGCGTGCAGCTTCTTTAACTTTTTGTGCATATTGATAAAATAGTGTTTTTGTTGTAAAAGCTGTATTTCCTCACATTATTCTCTTAGCTGTATGTCCTTAGCCATTCTGATTATTTTTTTATTTCTGTGTCTATTCTTTTGTATAATGTCTTGTCCTGATCTTTGACCTTTCGCCTCTCTTCCACAATATCTAGAATCTCATTTGTCATCCACGATTTCTTCTTAATTTTTGGTGGTTTGAGGAATTTTTCTTCTATGTCTTGTGAAACTCTATGCAATTTTTCAAGCTCCTGGTCTATTAAATCTGTTTGAATAACGGTATTCAAATTGCTATGTATATACTGTTTTACACTCTCTCCTGTGCGTTGGTCTTTGAGTAGTCTTATGTTGTATTTTGGGTTGACACTACGTCTAATCTTCTTTAACCTGACCTTCATTTTGCAAATCAGTGGATTATGGTCTGATGTGATATCGGCTCCTGGGTATGTCTTGACTGATGTAATGCTGTTATGGAATCTTCTACCGGGTTTTAAACAATAACCATAAGGGTTTTTATCTCTAACCGTTTTTAGTATTTTTTTGTTCTCCCTATGCCAGGTCGTGTTTCTCTCGCGTATGTCATTATTAGTGCGATTACTAAATATTTAAGATATATCACTTGTGTCACTCTAATTTATATCTTAGTAGATGTGATGTTTATTACTATGCATTTTGTCTTTTTTGGGGATATTAACATGTTAAATTTTCTGACGGTTGTATTAAATTAGTGTTGCATTATGTTGTAAATCATCTATACTTTGAGCAACTAGTACTGCGTCGTCTGCATAGTAATTTTTCTTCCATTTGGTATTATTTTCGTGTTTTTAATTTTTTTATCTATGATCAGGTTCGAAATTAAATAGACTATATTCTTATTAACAAACGATTTAGAAACTCTATAACATCTGTTAAAGCGTACCCGGGATCCGACATAAATTCGGACCACAATCCACTTATCGCCAAAATGAAACTTAGTTTAAAGAAAGTTCAAAGACCAAAAATTATGAAGTACGATATTAACCAACTGAAAAATAAAACAGTAAAGGAAAAGGTACAAAAACGCCTAAAAGAAAAAACGTGGGCTCGTACAGAAAAGTCATGGGCTCTTACAGAAACAGATAACACAGATGTAGAACTAAAAAATTTGCACAAAGTAAGTCAAGAAATAACAGAGAAATACTTAAGACCTGAAAGAACAAATAAAAAGAAATGGATGACGGAGAAGATTCTATGTATGATGGAAGACACAAGAAACGCTAAAAATAATAAGAATTACTACAACATAAATAACGAAATAAAAAGGGCTATTAAAATAGCAAAAGAAAATTGGTTTAGCTCGAAGTGTACAGAGATAGAGTCATTACAACAAAAACATGATTCATTTAACCTTCATAAAAAGATTAAAGAAGCGGCAGGCTTATATAAAAACAAGAACACTGGATTCCTGACAGATAATCAGGAAAACATAGTACTGGAAATAGAGCATAAAAGGGATATTTGGATTAAATACGTGGAAAAAACTTTTGAAGATATACGAAGTAACACTGGTATTACAACAAACACCAATTGCGAATCTGGACCACCATTTACAGTCGAAGAAGTAAAATATGCCATCAAAAGCACCAAAGATGGTAAAGCAGTAGGCCCTGATAATTTTCACTCAGAATTCTTAAAACTTATGGACTATGATGGCATAAAATGGTTTACAAATATATTTAACAATATATATGATACAGGCATAATTCCCCAAAAATGGTTAGTGTCAACTTTTATAAATCTTCCAAAAAAACCCAATGCAAGAAAGTGCGAAGACTATAGAATTATAAGCCTTATGAGCCATTTACTTAAAACATTTCTAAAGGTCATTCACAAAAGAATATATACAAAATGTGAGGAACAACTAGCAAGAACACAATTCGGATTTCGTGATGCTCTGGGAACACGGGAGGCCCTTTTTGCTGTACAGGTGCTATTTCAGAGATGCAGGGATGTGAATTGTGAAATATACGTATGCTTTACAGATTACCAGAAGGCATTTGACAGAGTAAAACTTGCCAAATTATTGATTCTAATGCAAGAAATTGGAATAATGATTCTAATGCAAGAAATTGGAATTGTCAACAAAGATCTTAGAATTATCAGAAACATTTACTACAATCAAACGGCCAAAATCAAAATAGAAGACCAGTTAACTGATAAAATTGCAATAGAACGTGAAGTACGACAGGGCTGTATTTTGTCTCCATTGTTGTTCAATATTTATTCTGAATGGGTATTTAAGGAAGCTTTAGACGATTGTGCGAAAGGAATACTAATAAACGGTGAATGGTTGAATTACATTAGATATGCAGATGACACTATAGTTTTTGCCGATAATCTGAATGACTTACAGATATTAACAAATCGCATAACAGAAGACAGCAACAGATACGGACTAGCTCTTAACATAAAGAAAACCAAATTTATAACAATTAGTAAAAAACCAATACTAAACTCTCAACTTACAATCAACCAACAGAATATCGAAAGAGTCTCGAGCAATATATATATATATATATATATATATATATATATATATATATATATATATATATATATATATATATATATATATATATATATATATATATATCTAGGCACCAATTTAAATAGCCAATGGGACCACTCAACAGAAATTAAACAGCGAATAATAAAAGCAAAAGCAGCATTCATTAGAATGAGAACCATTTTCAACAGTCGAGACATATCATTGAAAACAAAATGCCGTCTATTGAACTGCTACATATTCACAGTTCTGCTCTACGGAATGGAAGCGTGGACACTGACTGTTGCATCTATGAATCGGCTCGAAGCTTTCGAAATGTGGTGTTATAGGCGCATCTTAGGTATATCCTGGGTTGACAGAGTTACTAATGTGGAGGTCCTACGTAGAATGGGGAAAGAATGTGAAATCATGACCGTCAAAACTAAAAAGTTGGAATATCTAGGACACGTAATGAGAAATCAAGAACGTTACGGCTCTCTCCAGCTGATTCTCCAGGGGAAGGTAAATGGTAAGAGAGGACCGGGAAGAAGACGCATTTCCTGGCTTAAAAATTTACGAAAGTGGTATAACACGACTACCACTGAACTGTTCCGCGCTGAAGAAGAATGATCAGGTTGAACAACAGAGGACTCAAGGAATCTCCCTGTCTTATCCCATTGCCATATTGAATTGATTAAAGAATATGGCCAAGATAGTAAATTTTTCTTTCCCTAAACTAAAAAGTAATAGAGCACTGGGATTTTAATTTTAATTTATCTACATGGCGAAAAGAACACTACACATTACTTAATACGTAATTATTAAGTTGGTAGAACTAACATTGTTAAAACAAAGTTTGTAAATTAAATTTATTTTAAATATTATGGGCCTATCAATCCCGTTTTTTTGGATAACATAACTGTACGTACGACCATTAGTAGCTTTTAAGATATGTACGACTATATCCTAAATATTCAGATATTTTGCGTGCGATGAATGTGAGCAAAAGAGTTATTGGCGTTGTAAGAATCCTGAATGATGTTTAACAGGAAGCAAAAGAGGTTACGTCTAGCATATGTTTGCGTATATTTCGTGTTTATTATCACCTTATCGTACTACGTTTCCCAATGCCATTAATTTTTATCATTTTTCTCCAACTAGTAATAAAAAACACGCCAAAAGGCCTTCTTATACCGGTAAGAGTTCAGTAGCGGGTGTTTTCGGTAAATTTAAACTTTATAGGTATCTAAAAAATAATATAATAAACAGTTACTTTCATTATAGTTTTTGTGCAGTATTATCTTTAGGTGGCATTCGAGATGTGGTGTTACAGACGTATTTTAAGAATTTCATGGGTGGATCGTGTGACTAATGTTGAGGTCCTACGTAGAATAGGCAAGGAATGCGAGATTATTAACACCATCAAAGAGCGCAAACTAGAATATCTTGGCCATGTTATGAGGAATGAACAGAGATACGGCTTTTTCCAACTCATTCTTCAGGGCAAGGTATTTGGAAAAAAAGGACCAGGGAGAAGAAGAATATCTTGGCTTCAAAACCTGAGAAAGTGGTTTAATACATCGACAACCGGACTATTCAGAATAGCAGCAAACAAAGTTAGGATAGCCATGTTGATCGCCAACATCCGGAACGGATAGGCATCGTAAGAAGAAGAAGATCTTTAGGTGAGGGACCGGTCCAGAGTAACTCCAAGATATTTAGGTTGGCTTGTGTTTTCAAATGTAATGCAATTTCACGCAGTTTGGAGTAATAGCAAAGATTCTTTGCAATTTTGATAAAAATTGTCCAGTGTATTTAATTTTATTGAAAAACAGTGCTATACCTGAGTTTATTCAGCTATTTCTGTGTCCGAGTCAGTATTTTATAATGGAATTTTAATTTAGATATTTGACCATTTGAAATTTTCAAACAATAACCGTATCCCAACACATACAATGTCTACTGGATAGATACAAAAAAGGTAGTAATTTTATTAGAATGACAACTGTAGTGTGGTGGGATTGCTATGCTAAAACATCTTTATTGTTTTATACAGAGTGTTTCAAAAAAAGGTAACCCCGTCTCTAGGGTAGGTAGAAAACTGAAAAATAATTGGGGTTTGCTTAGTAAAAAGTTTTTGTAACGCCATCCGTTTTCAAGATACAGGGCGTTGAAAAAAAAATTACGCATTTTTTACGATTTTTCCGAAACTACTGGCAACATTGTAATGAAATTTTATACAAATGTGTTTTGGAAGCTGATACATCCCATGAATTTGTTTTTATATCTGATTCCCATAGAGGGCGCTAGTTACACGGATCTTACCAAGTATTAGTCAATATAACTTTTTTAAGAGTATAATTATTAATCAAAATTTCAAGTAAACTTAAACATCATTCAATTTTACACGAAAAAAGTACTCTTGGTAAAACTCGATACTGTATACCGTTTTCGGAATATTTTGATTTGAAAATTATGAAGTAATAATTGATGCTGGTAGTAATGATAAAGTTGTAATAGGTATAGCTCTATTTTCTCCAAGTGTGCCATGGAAATCTGACATTTATTGATTGTTATGACGATAAATCAACAATAATTAGAGTTTTGAAACCTTGTTATTTGAAAAATCAAATCAAAATGTACTCAAATTTTGAATACACTGACATGTTATTAACCTTAGGCGAATGTTTAGGATGTTCTAGTGCATCTGTAACACGTTATGCAGAAAAGTTTCCTAGAAGAAACTTACCAAGTAAAAAAACATTTAGAGCCGTTTAACGACGTTGTCGAGAAACTGGGAATGTGAGATCAAATAAAATAAATTCTGGTAGACCAAGAACAACAAAAACAATTAATAAAGAAAATAATATTTTACGTTTAAAATCGGTAAGATAGTTTCGAAACAAATTCAGATTTCTACTTTAATCTGCAGCCTTCTAAGAATTGCAAGACATGACCAGACGATGATAAAGATGTTAAAAGAGACATAAGGAATCTAAAATTTGCATTCATGTCACATGTCTATTCATCTAGGCAGAAATCCTAACGAATTTGTTTCTCGTACTCATACAGAGTAGATCCGAATAAAATGAAAAAGACAGAAAAGATTGCGATAGCGATTGCGTCCATAACGAAACCATGTTATTGTTGCTTCTAATAAGACACAGAAGATTATTTTTCACGTTAAGAACGGCTATGAATAACTATTCTGATGAGACTTTTTAAGTCGAAATACGTATCAATAGATACATAGACGCTTTGAACGTGAAATCGAATCTTTTCTGTCTTTTTCATTTTAAATTTACTTGATCAAGATCCAACAGTTAGCGTAGGGAATATAGCAAGACAAACAAATACTTCTTCTTCAAATACTTGGCGGATACTGAAAGAACAGCAATTACATCCTTATCATTACAGACAAGTCCAAGAGCTCTTGCCAGTATCGAGTTTTACCAAGAGTACCTTTTTCGTGTAAAATTGAATGATGTTTAAGTTTACTTGAAATTTTGATTAATAATTATACTCTTAAAAAAGTTATATTGACTAATTCTTAGTACTATCCGTGTAACCAGCGCCCTCTATGAAAATCAGATATAAAAACAAATTCGTGGGATGTATCAGCTTCCAAAACATATTCGTATAAAATTTCATTACAATGTTGCCAGTAGTTTCTGCAAAATCGTAAAAAATGCGTAATTTTTTTTTTTCTTCAACGCCCTGTATCTTAAAAAAGCCCAATTATTTTTCAGTTTTTTACCTACCCTAGAGACGTGGTGACCTTTTTTTGAAACACCCTGTAGAGCTTATATACGATTTTTTATATATTATATTACTACTCTCTATGGTTGTGCGTTTAGAAACCTTCTAGAAAAAATTCATATTTTTCAAAATTCTGCTTAAAGGGGCTGTCTAGGTGCTATACAACCCCTACATGTTTAAGCTTCTGAGCCTTCTTTCAAGATCGGGAGAAACTTACTAAGCGACAAATGGATACATAAGGTCCACTTAATGAATCCCAAATTATTTTACAGTAAACGTCAGCTTAAGAGATCAGATCTCACTCACAAATATTGGATTAAAAAGCCATCTCCGCATTTGTGTACCACCTTAAAGTATTTGCTTTCTTTCATAAAACTGAAGTAATAATACTCATACACAGTGAAAACCTGAAAACAATAAAATCAGCAGCAATATTTTTAGATTTATTTTAAACTGTTACTGTGATGCCACAAATATATACAAATAGATAGAAAATAGTGGATGTGCGTATTGTTTACTCTCAAGTGGTTCCAAATTTAAGTACAAACTTTCCAATTATAGTTGGGCCGCCGAACAGATAGTCCGAAAAATCATATCAAATTAAAATTTCTGTATTTTAATTATCGTTTTCTGAAAATACGATTTAAAAACAATTCGTGTATACACATGAATCATCTGTATTACGAGGCATGCTGCATACAACGATGTAATGATTGCTGATCAATGTTTTTTTTTTCGCTTTTGTCAACCATTATAAGTAGTAAACAAACTTCATAATTTCTTTCGCGCTATTTAAAAAAATCCTTAACGATTTCTCCATCAATGTTAAAAGTGACATTAAGAATCCAAGCGATATATACCACTTCTTACTTAAATCAGATACCAAGAACAATATAACATCACAGATAACTAACTTGACTGATATTCCATCACCAACTAACCTACTTTAATAATTAATTTTCATTAACTAAAAAAGATAACATTCCCTTGCTTTTCTTAGATACATCTCAATAAGATATTATTATAATAATACATGAACAATATAATATAATTAAAAAAGAAAATCTAAAATAATATTTCCCTATACTGGGATTTAACTTCATTCGGTTTTACCAATGAACCTTAACGACATAAATATTCAAAAGAACAACTCGAATTGTCAGCACATGCGTTCTGGTAAAACAGAACCTCACATTTAAACTTTCTAACAATCAAGAATTTAGTTATTGCCGACAATTCAAAGAATTACCTCCTTTTAAATGTAGTTACATTGGGTTTTTCGATTGACCTTGGGTAAACCTTTGCGTTTTAAGTTCAAAGCTACCATACATTTCCAACGTTAAAAAAACTTTTTTTTTGCACATAGTAACAAAAAACAGCACTATGTTGATACTAACGTAACAAAAAACGTTCGGCGAAACAATTGATACTCATTAGAGTCTTTCTTGCCGATTTCCCCAATATTTAAGAGTTTACTATATTATATATATATATATATATATATATATATATATATATATATATATATATATATATATATATATATATATATATATATATATATATATATAATATATATATATATACATATATATATATATATATATATATATATATATATATATATATATATATATATATATATATATATATATATATATATATATATTTAAAGTAAATTATAAAAACCTACGGCCCTGAAAAGGCAAAAAGGTATAACTCTTCAAACACATTTCCTACATAAATCTGTTTTCCCTCTTCCGGATCCTCACCTCTACTGCTGTATATAAATTTATTCACCCTCATATTATTATTTTATTTTACGACACCCAAATTACATGTTTTGATGCATGGCAGTTTTAGATATCACAGTTTTTCCTAATTTCTTTTTCGAGTTAATTGATTACATCACTAGGTTGAGTGATTTATATTTTTTAAATGATAGTTTTAACGATAGGCCAATCTTGGATCACGGTAAAAGTTTATTCGTCACGTGCTTATAATTATTATTTGAATTACTTTTAGCGGTTATAAATTTTGATACATTTTATTGATTTTACTTTTATTCTGAACTGTCCAGAAATATTCTTTTAGCTGTAGGTTGTGAAATTTATATAGCTAAAATGGTTATTTTAATTGTAACGCAGTTTTATTACCTAAAGGTACTATTACCGTCTACAATGCTAAAAATGGCTCATTTTCAACATTTTTTTTGTATCCCATATATTATATATGGCAACCAGACTTTTCTTACATGATTGCACACCTTTTAAATATTAAAAAAAATTTCCACTGTTCCGATATTTAAAAGACGGCGCCAAAAATTTTTCGTCCAAAAATAACTGCTCTATGACGAACACTTAATCTGAGTCGAGAAGGTGTTTAGTAAAGAAGTGCCCTTATGTGATAGATTACCAGAAAAAAAGAAACCAGAATATTGTTTTATTTTAATCAAATAAAAGGATTGGCATCAGTTGAGAAAATGTAAACTGCAGTGAATCCAATCATTCTCTCTCTTGATGCCAACCAATATGTCGTAGTTTTTTTTTTATTTTAAACTGTTTATCCTTATTTCTTGTTGTGTTAATGTAAAATTTTTAATGTTTATGACATTCTCAATATATTGCTGGATAGCCCAAATTTAACGAAATACCCCCGAAGATGCTCTAGGAGCGAAAGTAATTGGGCAAGATTTAATATATAAACTGTGCTCGATATCTGCCTTTTATTTGAATAAAATTAATTTATTCGAGCATTCAATCTTATAGTCTAGGTGCCAGGCGACATACTGTATCACTTATAGATAACAGGCTTCAATTTTCAGGATAGCTTCATAAGACCTCGACCCCCACATATCTCTGGGGATACTTTCTGTACAGGCTGCTTTTTCTCTCCAGCTCATCCAAAAGTGGTTATTTTGAAGTGGTGTATCAAATTTATTATTAACGTATTGCTGTTTAATGAATACAAAAGTCGACTTCGTGAAATATCCGAAAAAAATCTTGTCCGACAAAAATTTTGGTTCCATAAGGGAGTCCACCAAACTAAACATGCCAAAAAAACAACTACAAAAAATTTAGTAATAACAAGTTGATTTTTTCTGTATCGTTCGAAAATAACGTAAAAAATACTATTTTTACATTGTCCGACAAAATGTACTCCCCAAATTTTTCCGTCCGACAGTGAAAATCGGCTTTTCCACGGGTCTGCGGAAATTTATTAATAACTGTCGGACAAAAAAAATTAGATTTGTGAAAGATTTACATACTAAATGGAATATGTGTCCGACAAATATAATGTACCCAAATTGCAGTCCGACAAAAAATGGCAATTTTGTATTTATTTAAATATATATATATATATATATATATATATATATATATATATATATATATATATATATATATATGTATATATATACATATATATATATATATATATATATATATATATATATAAACATATTATGTATACAATAAAAAATAATTCAATAATTAAACTTTTTTTTTGTCATTCTTCATCAGAACTTTAGTTATTTAACTCTTCATCACTTGAACTAATAATGTCCTCATTGTTCTCTTCATTTTGATTTTCAGTATCTGAAATAATAATAGATTATGATTTTTTACATGTACTATATTTCAAATCTAAATAACAAGCATAAAATATTATTACCTGATATATTTGAAGATATATCATCAAATGTAGGATACTGAGGGCCATCAAACCAATGGTGGTAATATTTTTCTTCTATCAGAGTCCATCCACAATTTTTAGGTTTTAAATTTGTTGGTGATCTTAAATGTGAATTGCATCACACACTGCATATATAAATTGTTCTTTTAATTTGTTGCAATAGCTCTTCTTAAGATGGAGGCATACTTGATGCATCTAGACCTCTAAACTGAACTTTTATTACCATTTCATCGTGATTTTTGTTTCCAAAAGCCTTCTCGAAGAGCTCAACTTGTCTCATGTTGACGTCTTTGCTTTTTAAGGAATAAACTTTACAAATAAATTCTTCAATGACTTTAAATGTTGGGTTTGAATAATTCATTTCAGATGGAGGGATTCTTAAAAGATCCAGGAAGGCTACTTGGTATCTCTCGTTTTTCTTCAAAATATTAAATGGTCTCTTCTTTCCTTTTCTATAAAATGCAAGGTTATATTCATTGCCAGTAAGTACATGACAAACTGTTAAAGCTCGTGTCATTTGCTCTCCATAATTTTGATAAATATCATTGATATTAAAATATTCCTTTTTTTGTTGGTTGACATATCTATAATTACTTCCACATTAGATTTTAAAAATTCCATATTGGATAACATAATTATAGGAATGTCAGAATATGTACAACGAACTGTCACTTAATAGTTCGTGTTCATCTGGCAAATATGATGTACAATCTTTGTATCGGCTTCTTCATGTGTACAAGATGAATTATAATCTACAGATCTCTTTATTCGATTGTTGAAAACTTTATACACGTAACAATTATTATAATTCAATTTTAATATTTTTCCTTCACATATCTCAGAAAATTCGCCGTTGCAGCAGTCTTCAATGACAAATTCCACAAACTTTTCTTTAAAATTTCTATTTCTTAAAAATTTGCCAAAATCTGTTGAGCGCATATTTTCTCTTCTGACATCATACTGAATATTACTCTCTTCTCCTCTCAACTGATGTTCGTGGTCTTTAATAGTTGGTGAGTTGTATTTGTGAAATATGATATGAACTTCTTTTCTTTCAAAGAATAGAAATTTAAAAATGTATTTAGAAATTACTGCATACTTTTGAGGCAATCTTGTTAAAGTATGTAGCATGTAAAATTCATCATAAATAGTACTGTCAAAGATATTGATAAATAAAAACGCAAGTTTTACAATTAAAAAAAAATTATATACACAATTTCAGCGAAGAATACGACGAAACGTGTCCGACTGAAAAATCGGAAAAAGATTCATGTCCATCAATTCTACATTTTTATACAACGAGATTTTATAAAACAGCTTTGAAAAAATCAGCTTGTTATTTATAAATAGGATATATCTACAATTTTAATGCTCACATATTCTACAAAAAAATAATCTCGACTGTATATTTTTTTAATTTTCAGATAAAAAGCCCTATTTTGTTGTCGGACAATTCATTTATTAAGCTGTACTCTTCATTTAAAAACTTAAAATCATAAACAAAAAACGTTATTAATAAATTTCCACAGACTCGTGGGAAAGCTGATTTTCACTGTCGGACGGAAAAATCGGCGAGTACATTTTGTCGGACAATGTAAAAATAGTATGTTTTACGTTATTTTTAAACGATACAGAGAAAATCAGCTTGGTATTAATAAATTTTTTGAAGTTTTTTTTTTGGCATGTTTAGTTTGGTGGACTCCCTTATGGAACCAAAATTTTTGTCGGACAAGATTTTTTTCGGATATTTCATGAAGTCGACTTTTGTATTCATTAAACAGCAATACGTTATTAATAAATTTGATACGTAACTTCAAAATGACCACTTTTGGATAAGCTAGAGAGAAAAAGCACCCGGTACAGAAAATATCCCAAGAGATATTTGGGGGTCGAGGTCCTATGAAGCTATCTTGAAAATTGTAGCCTGTTATGCATGAGTGAAACAGTATGTCACCTGGCACCTAGACTATTATATCACAATATTGTTTTAAGATTTAACCTATGGTATCCCCTTATTTCATGTGAAACATAAATTATTTCACCAGTTGCTTTTACACTTAAACACTCGAATTTAACCTAGGTTAGACCTCTTCAGCCTTTTTGGTAGTCTCGTGTTGTCCAGTAGCTAAACACTATTGAGATAATATTAAATTATTTTTAAATGGTTACTTAAAATCCACTAGTCTCTTTACTGACTGCCTACCGTTCAAAAAATATAACTTGCCATGAAACATTTTTAAATTATTTCCTTTTCTCTTCACATCTTATTTATATTATATTTTGAAAATTTAGATGTAAATATTGATCTATCTTGTTTGATCTGATTTAAATTTTGAAAATTAGATTTGTAATACAATATTCCGTAATAACTACAAACTTTTCAATAATAATAATTATTACTACTTCTTCAAAACTCTGTAAAATTAAAATAAAATAATCGCACTATAATAAATGTTTCTTGTACCAACAAAGTTTTAATCCTACTTTCACAATATTCATATAGGGTCAGAATCCCCTAATGCTACGCATAAAATCCTTTTATTAGAGACATAATGCTAAGATTAAAGGATCAATCATTATTGTATGCATCATCCTGACCTGTCATAACTATAATTTGTCTTCGAAATACATGCAATATTGAAATTATGACCTTGTATTAATTACCAAATATCATGGTGTCACAAACAAATTAATGAATACGAATATGAAGTGTCTGTGTATCTAACTATGGTATTGTGTTATTTCATTTGGAGTAATCAAAATTTTTGTGAACTAATAACTATTTTTAAATTTTATTTAACAAATGTTTGAAAATTTTTCTTTCTTGAAATTATTTTCCACCGTCCACTTTATATAATATACACATTTTTAGCCACCATTGTTTTTTTATATATTATATATATATATATATATATATATATATATATATATATATATATATATATATATATATATACTGTTTTTTGGATGATTCCTAGAAAAGTATACTTCGTAAGGAAAAATCAACTATAGGTCAAATATTTACAGCAATACTTCCTCTTCTTCTTTTTATGTAGACATAACTCTGTCTGTTTTTCATTGTACCTCCAGTAAGTTTTCGTTCCATCCTTTCCGTGGTCTTCCTACTGATCGTCTTCCTATTTGGGAACCGTGTCTTGCCGTCTGTACAACTCTATTGTTATTTGGCTTATATGATCATTCCATTCCACTCCTTTATTTCTTACCCAGCTCTTGATGTTCTTCGCCTTGCATCTACGTAATATATGACGTAGTCATAGTGTTTTCATCTCTGCTGTTTATAAGAACCATTTTGTCCTCTCTGTGTCAGGTCGTGTTTCCTCCGTCTGTTCAGGCCAGACTCAGGAAATCTCCCTGTCTTATCCCATTTTCAGCTTCAATAGGGTCGGTTAGTTCTTCTTCTACTTTTATTGTGTTGTTTTGATAGATATGTTTGGTCGTTTTTATTATTCTTAGAGGGTATCTCTCTTGCGTACAATAAGTGGATAAGGTATTTTACTTTGACCCGGTTAAATGCTTTCTTAAGGTCCACCAAACATAGATATGCCGGTATTTTGTATTGTTGTTAAACTGTTTGTACGGGCTGTTAGGCCGTTGTCTTGTGATATTAGTTCTCGACGTTTCGCCAACACTAGGGGTTGGCATCTTCTGAAGATGTTACTGCTTCGCTTGTAACCTGAAAATGACGGTGCGTTGTACTACAGAGGCAATATTTATATTTTCCACTCGCCTCCCCTCCACTGGTTTCGGCTTGAGGGAGCGTGTCGTCGTTTGTAGTAGCTTTTCTTTCTTCATGTTTGGCGGGAAGGGAGTTTGTGGATTTTAATATTGGTATCCATGTCTTGTTAATTTTCAGTTCCTCTTTTATCCGATTAAAATTATTTGGGTGCTTATATATTTTCACCGCTTCCCGATACAACCGTGGGTAGTACTGTGAAGTTTTGTCCAGCATCTGCGTTTCTTCAAACAGTCTTCGATGTTCTCCGCTTCCCAAAGCGTGTTCGGCAACGGTAGATTTGTCGATATGTCCTAAACGACAATGGCTTTTATGTTCATTTATCCTTGTGTTCTGACGTCGTAAATATTGAATGACGTGCACGCAATTTTATATGAAAAATACTATATAGAACAGAACATATAGAAATAGGCAGCGGAGTAACACAAGGGGATTCATTAAGCCCCATGCTCTTCAATTTGATACATCAAAAGCGTTAAAAAAGGAAAACGATACAGAATGGGAAACAAAGAAACCAAAATACTCTGTTACGCAGATGACGCAATATTGATAGCATAAGGTAAAGATAGTCTGCAAAGACTGGTCCACAGATTTAACATAAGAACAAAAGAATTTAATATGATAATCTCATCTCAGAAAACTTAAACAATAGTAAAGTAAACTTAAACAACAGTAGAAATTGATGGCATCAGGATTGAACAAGTAATGAAAATAAAATACCTGGGAATTACACTGTCTAGCTATGGAGACCTGGATAAAGAAGTAAGAGATCAAGTGCAAAAAGCAAATAGACTGGCAGGATGAATGAATAACTCTATATGGCGAAACAGACACATTAACACTGAGATGAAATCAAGAATTTATAAGGCCAGTGTAAGACCAATAATGACATATGCCTCATAAAAAACACCTCACACAGCCACAACGCAAAGTCTACTGGAAATGGCAGAGATGAGAGTACTGAGAAGAATTCGAAAGAGGTCGAGAGAGAAGTAAAACATTAAAAGAAAATGTAACGTACAGTGTATAAATGAATGGACACAAAATAGAAAAAAGAATGGAACAACCACATAAGCAGAATGGAGAAGACCCTTGTCGTCAAAATAGCAAGAGGTAAGACAACAATCGGCAGAAGAAGTATCGGACGACCGCGCAAAAGATGGAGTGACAGCATTCCATAGAGGTATTAATCCGCCAATGAACAATCAGAATTGCTTATAAAGAAGAAAAAGAAGACTTTTCATTTTTGATAAATTGAACTATCTTTTTTCTCCAATATATTTTTTGTTAAATTAAGGAATTTAAAACTGCACATTTACCAAATTGTCAAAACTTTCTGTCGCAACTACACATGCAATATATACATTAATTTTTTGCTCAAATATTTTAAAGTAGCTTTGTTAATATCATAGACATACCGGTCTAATTTGAGTTGGATTTGAAACATGAAATATGAAAACAGAGAATGGCATGACAACCGGTTTAAAAAATAAATTTAATTACAGAGTTGGATAATATTTTAAAAGTCGTAACAGTTAATTTTTATTGTTTGTATTACATGGTATAGAAGTAACTGATTAACTAAGCCAGAATAAAACTTAAAATATATAAAGTTTAAAAAAAATGAAAGACCTAATAACAAATGTACCTTACACAAAATTTATAAAGAATCCAACGAAGCCCTTGGAAAACAGAATTTTGTTACCTTAAAAGAACGTCCAAGGGGAAAATTTCATAATATTAAAATTATTAATATCCATGCCCCAACAAAAGCAGCAGATGAACTAGTAACCGATCAATTCTATGACCAACTACAAGTAGAATGTGAAAACGCACAGAAGAGAGATGCAGTTACAGTCCTGAGTGATATGAACGTGAAGCTGGGAAAAGAGCCAATATATGCAGAATCCTTTGGTAAGCATAGTTTACATGATATTACCAGCAACAACGGTATAAGAGTGGCACAGTTGGCAATGGCAAACAAACTAAGATTTGTTAGTACGTGTTTCCCTCATAAAAATATTTATAAAGGAACCTAGATGATACCTGGTACTAATAAATTTAATCAAATTGATGATATACTAATATCTAAGCGGTGGAAAACCTCCGTAACGGATGTAAGAACTTATAGAGGCACAAATTGCGATTCGGACCATTTCTTGGTTATATCGAAGATAAAACAAAGAATATCAATGGTAAGAAAAGAGAAAGGCGCCAAACAAAGAAAATGGAATACATATATGTTTAAAAATCCTAAAAAGAAGAATGAGTACCAGCAGAAAATAAAAGTAATATTAAATGAAAGAGGAGAACATAAACAATATTAAAGAAGAATGGAATGTCATCCAAACAACAACTACAAATAATATGGCAAAGGAAACATTGGGTGATACCTCAATCAAAAGAAACGAGGAATGGTTTGACCAAGATTGCCAACAAGTAATAAATAGCAAAAATATAGCTAGACAGAAATGTCTACAACGGGATTCCCGATTGAATAGAAGGGCATATGAAGAACTCAGAAAAGATGCAAAGAAAATTTGTAAAAGGAAAAAGAGAGAAATGTTGGATAGAAAAATACAACAAATTACAGATTATAATAACAGAAGAGAGACTAAAAAATTTTACAAGGAAACCAAGCAATGCACTCAAGGATACATGACAAGATCAACAGTTTGCAAGGACAAAAATGCGGCAATTATCAGCAAGAAAGAGGAAATAATGAAAAGGTGGAAGGAGCATTTTCAAGAGCTGTTAAATCCAGAAGAAGAACAAAGCGAAGATGAAGAAATAATTCACCACACAGCAGAACAACTAGTTGAGCAACCAATATTGGAAGAAACGATAAACGTCATAAAACGTCTAAAAAATAACAAAACACCTGGCACAGATGGAATAACTGCAGAACTGATAAAGAATGGTGGACATGCGCTATGGAGGCCTATGCATAAACTAATCGACCGCATATGGACACTAGAAGTCATCCTAGAAGATTGAAAAGTAGGAATCATACTTCCTATGTACAAAGGTGGAGACAAACGACTCTGAAAAAATTATAGGCTCAAAACAGTTTTAAATGTTGTCTACAAGATATTATCAGGAATTATATACAGCCGCCTGAAATCGTTTTCGGAGGAGATTATTGGTGAATACCTATGTGGCTTCAGACCAAAGAGGTCAACTACAGACCAAATACATATGTTAAGAGGTATACATGAAAAATGTGTTGAATATAACATACCTATTTACGACTTGTATATCGATTTCAAACAGGCGTTTGATGGAGTAGATCGACAAAAAATGTTAAAGCAACTATCTATGTTAGGGATAACTAATAAGTTGGTTAAACTTATACGAATGACTCTGGAGGGTTCCAAAGCTATGGTGAAAATAGATGGAGATATGACGCAGGCCTTTGATATGGAAAATGGAGTTAGACAAGGTGATGCCTTATCAACAACACTTTTTAATCTAACTTTAGAAGCTGTTGTTAGAAAACTTGATATAAACGGCTGTATTATTACAAGATCAATGCAAATATGCTCATATGCGGATAATGTTGCCATAATAAGGCGCAACAAAAGGGTATTAAGCGAAAAAGTTAGACCATACCTACAAATATGCCTACACTTTTTCCTACCTAGTCTCAATATTAAATGACAACAACAACATCAGTCAATAAACACAAGCACGATTCTTAGCGGTAATAAGTGCTTTTATGCATACAAAGACTTAATGAAAAGTAAGTTTCTGAATCGTGAGTCTAAGCTTAGAATCTACAAAACAGTAATTAGACCAGTGGTCACATATGGATGTGAAACGTGGACCCTCTCAACCACTGATGAAAATCAACTGAGAATATTTGAGCGCAAAATACTATGGAAGATATTTGGACCAACCCAATGCAGCGATGGTTCGTGGAGAATTAAAATGAACCGCGAGCTGGACGAACTAATGCAGAGCGCAGATATTGTCAGATTTATAAAGTCACAAAGGCTAAACTGGCTTGGTCACCTAGAAAGAATGCCAGATAATCGAGTTGTAAAAGTAGTCCAGAGATGGAAGCCCCAAGGAAACAGAACAAGAGGAAGGCCCCGTAAAAGATGGATAGACGACGTAGAGAGGGATCTTAAAACCATGAACATCAGGCAGTGGTTAAGGAAAGTATCCAACAGGGCAGAATGTAAGAACATTGTTAAGCAGGCCAAGACTCACAAAGGGTTGTAGCGCCATTAGAAGACGAAGAAGAAGAAGAAGAAGAAAAGAACTTTATATTGTTAATTTAGAACTTTATTTAAGTTTAAAGATTATTAAATTTAACAATTTACCAAACAAGATTTATTACAGCAAGACACCTCATTTTTATGCATAGTTCATAAAGCGATTACTCCACTTAGACCTATTGGTAGTACCATGAATTCACCTTGTAGTAAACTGTCAACAATTTTTATTAAATATTGTACAACCAATTACAAAAATAAAAATGAGGAATTAATAAAGAATACACAATATTTTTTCAATAAATGCGGAATATTGAATTAAATTCTAATATTATTTTAGTAAGTTTTGACATAAATAGTTTATTTACAAAAATGTGCCATTAAATAAGACTTTAAGGGCCGATTGTTCGAACGCTAATCAAAACTTAATTGTACAAAAATCTACAATAATAATAAGCAATTTTTAATTATTTTGACAGCTGCTGTGACGTATTTGATTGTAATTAAATATTTGATTACAATCAAGTTTTGATTAGCGTTCGAATAATCGGCCCTTAAAATAATTAAAAAAAAAATTAGAGAATAGTGGTACATTCGCAACTAAAAGAAGACTAAATATATCAGCTACAATGGAGTTATTGAGATTATGTACTGATAATACCTATTTTCAACTAAATGATGAATTTTATAAGCAAAATTTGGTCTAGCAGTGGGCTTTAGTTTATCTCCATTATTAGCTGATATATTTATGGAAGATTATAAAACAAATATTATTTCTAAACAAAATTTAAAACCCACAGTATGTTTGGAAAAATGTAGTTGATGTATTTTCAATATGGCCTCATGGATCAGAGTTGTTGGACACATTGCTGAATAATATAAACGATAAAGAAGACACACTACCTTTTCTGGATGTTTTAATCTTAAAGAAGGATACTGGATATGAAATTGAAGTGTATAGAAAACCAACACACACCAATAATTATCTAAGTTTTAAATCAAATCATATTAATATTAAAAAGGAAATCATGAAACCCTCATACAATCGAGCCAAAAGTACCAGTTCTAACGAAAATTCGTTTTAAAATAAGAAACATTTGTTATCAGTTCAGTTCAATGGGTAGGGTTCAATGAAAAGATTTGTTCCGTGGTTGTGTGGATACGTGTGTGATAAACATATTTTCCACGGAAACAAAATAAACATAGAAAAAACTGTTAATAATATTTAATTTCGTAAAATGTAATTAATTCTCGAAGGGAAGGTGTTTTTGCAAGGTATAGCGGACCGATGCAAATTGTGACTGATTGGTTACTAAACTAAACACACATTCTTTGTTTTAAAAGCCAGACGATAAACTTAAATATTATCGGCCTGGTCTCTTGTGTTTGCTTACAACATAATATTTCGTTTCCCATACATGAAAAATCCAACGTCTGCAAGGTTATAGGAGAAATAAATATATTTCTGTATAAGAATTACCAACTACGAAAATGTACATTTTAATATGAGATCTGTCATTTAATTTTTAAATAGAAAACTTATAATTATTCGTAATTAGCTTGTCGCTACAGATTCAAGTATAGTCCTGAAAGAAACAGATGGCAAAAAGAGATAAATCGAAGAAGCGGCTTTAATTATGTTAACGAAACCAATTGCGTGGCAAATTTTTTAGCAGAGTGCAGTAGGGATCTGGTTACATATATTAAGAGAGGAATTCAATAAAAAGAAAATACCACTACTCCAGTGGTCAGAGACGAAAACGCCACTGAACTTATACAAAAAAAGCTGAATTTTGCAGACGATATTAATTTTGAGACCCCAAAAAAGATGCAAAAAAGTTTACAACTTTTATCCCTGGGCTTCTCCCTAAAACCCCTCTCGTAGGGGGGCAAAAACGTAAAAAAATCATTTTACCAAAAATCTGTAAACCGTAGAAAAATATGTTGTAAATAAAAAATGTAGCTTAGATAATTTAAAAAAAGAAGCCCCCGAGCTTCCCCCTAAAACACTCCGTTTTCTCACAAATAACGCTTGAATCGACTGTCGATTTTGAATGTCAGTTACACGCGCGAAATTAATGTTCAATAAAATTTGTATCAGCTCGACGGTAAAAATTCGATATCTTTTAATACAAGTGTCCTATTGACAAAAATCAAGATGCATTTTAAAGGTAAAAAGTTTATCTTTCCTATGCTGTTTTTTTTTATTTTGTCGTAAATAAACTTAGATTTTATACAAGTGTTAAATAAATAAACGTTTACAATACAATCTAACGCTTTCATTGACTGGCCACTCAAGTTTAAATTAATAGTGCCTAACCTTTAAAACCTATAGCATGAAATTTCAGTTTTGAGTTTTGGCAACAACTGTGAGGCATTTGAAATTTGCTTGAAAAACGCTAGATTTTAACTTTCATATAACAAACGATCTAAAACACTTACAACTTTTTTTGAATTATACTAGTACGTTTTTCAAAAGAACCAAACCTGTGCAAAAAACCACACCCAAAAAACGTCTTCTTAAATGCATTTTCCGCGTGATCGTTTGTATTGTGAAACATTAAATTCTGCGTTTTTTATTCATATTTCAAATGCCTCATATTTGTTGCCACAACTGAAAATTGAAATTTCATGTTATAAGTTTTAAAGATCAATCTCTTAAAATGAAAATTTTACTACAACTGATCAATAAAAGTGTTCAATTTTATTCATCTCACGAGAATCTCACATTTATTTATCTTACACCTTTATAATAACTGAATTTTTTCTCGGTAAAATACAAAAACTGCATACAAAAGCTACACTTTTTACCTTTAAAAGGAATCTTGATATTTGTCGATAGGACACTTGGATCAAAAGATATCGATTTTTTTCCGTCGAGATGATACAAATTTTATTGACGTTCAAAATCGACGGTTGCTTCAAGCGTTGTTTCTAAGAGAACGGGGGTTTTAGGGGGAAGCTCGGAGGTAAAAGTGGTAAACTTTTTTGCATCTTTTTTGTGGTCCCAAAATTAATATTCTCTGCAAAATTCAGCTTGTTCTTAAGATTTATAGGGGTCAACTCTCTGACGAGTGGACTACATTTAATAAGTCAATAACATATCGAGGATACATTATTTATGTTTTTAAATAACTTACATGTAAAATTGGAGTTTGGCCAAATACTTTCTATGTCGGGATAGTATCAAGTTTTTTTTTCTGGTTTTCCCTTATGATTTACTATGTAATCAGCAACGGGAGAATTTTACTGCCATCATTGCATGTGGTTATCTTTTTAAAAACGGATCACATGCTATGATTTTTTCTGACGGGTAATTTCAAGTTCAAGTTAATGTAATCGAATGAATATATCTTACAATAAAGTCGTTCCGCAACTCAATAATATTGGCAATGTCATTTTAATGTCGTCTACTTTTAAATGTATACTATATGTCTGAATTGTCAATATGAATGGGACAGATAAAATTAAATAATTAGAAGAATTTTTCACCAAGTAATAAAAAACAAAATTTGTTTAATTAATGTTTGTATTTTAACCTTTAACTACGGGCTACGGTGTACTCAGTACACCAGTCGCACTAAATTGGCCGCTATTTCTGATAAGCACTGGTTGCGCACGTGTTCCTCTACCTAACCTATCTCTGATGTGTCAGCTATAAACCTCAACAGTTGTAAAATTGATTGCTGCAGAGATAGACTGACGGTTGGAAAAATTCAGGAGAAGTTTACCAGTGGTGTATGTAGTACACCAAGCACCTAGTTATGTAAGTAAATTTTGTGAGATTTATATTACGTTTATCTACTAAAAAATAGCATTATTTATGTATAGCGACTTGTATGTAACAAAAGCTAGACATTTTGCAACGTTTTGAATAAAAGAATTTGTAATTTGTTATTAAAATTTTAATAAAACTTTCATTTTATTATAATAAAACTAGTTTTCTGATAATACATTTAAACAAATATTTTATTTTAGCATTTTCTCATAACTTGATATACCGTTATCTATTTGGATATTTGTGAGTACCTATTATTGGACTATTTAACGACCTTCTAGTTGTTTTTGTGGTCTTGTTTTTTCATGTTCTTTCTTCCATAGCAATACGGTCATTTCTCTTTGAAATATTAATTAGAAATAAATAATAAAAATTACAAATGTTGCCTCTATATATTTCTCGTAACGTTTATAAATCGAGAGGTACTACAAAATATTTACTTTGCTGGGATCGTGTACTAGTAAGAAATCCCCAAAAACTCTCAGAAGATGAACTTAGAGCTATGGCTCAAGCTATATTTGAGGAACAATCTGATGAAGATGTTGGTGGAGACCCAGATACTTCAGACGACGAGCTAATAGAAAAAACGGAGCACGACACTGAATCAGAAGTTGATCTGAATGACGAAAATCAATATACGATTGACTCGGACACAAACAGTAACATTGAAAACAGTTTAGATCTTGATGAAGACAATGATTATTTTATAGCAAAAGACAGAAAAACTAAATGGTATAAGAAATCTCTTCTTAGCAAATTTACTAAAACTCCTTCAAAAAATATTGTCAAGATATTTCCTGGGCCAACAGTTTGTGCGAGAGATGTTACTACGGAACTAAGTGCTTTTGAAAAACTCTTTACAAATGAAATCATAGAAAATATAGTTGAATGTACAAATTTGCAGATTGCAAAAATGCGATTAAATTATGAACGGCCAAGACGGGCTAAAGATACGACTAAACAGGAAATCATGGCATTATTAGGATTATTATTTCTTGCAGGGACTAAAAAACAAAATCATACACACTTCCTCGAATTGTGAGCAAAAGATGGTACCGGCTCAGAAATCTTTCGAGCCTGTATGAGCGCAGATTGATTTTTATTTTTGCTTGCTGCTCTGCAGGTTTGACAACAAAGATACTCGAAAGGACCGAAAATCAATTGACAAACTTGCTGCCATTCGCTTTACTCTTGATACGTTTATAAAAAACTGTAGCAGCAACTATTCCTTGGGAGAAGAAATGACTATCGATGAAATGTTGATACCTTTTAGAGGTAGATGCAACTTTGCGCAATACATTCCAAGTAAACCTGTAAAGTATGTCTTAAAAGTGTTTGTGTTATGTGACGCGCAGACCTTTTATGTCACCAATTTTGAGGTGTATTGTGGTCAACAACCGGAAGGGCCCTACAAAAAATCTAACACACCAACGGATATTACCCATCGCCTGCTTCAACCTTGGAAAGGTAAAAACCGTAATTTAACGTGCGACAATTGGTATACGAGTTATCCGTTGGCAATTGACCTTTTGAAGGAAAAGATAACGATGGTTGGCACACTTAAACGAAATAAAAGGGAACTACCTCCAGAGTTTTTACCAAGAAAAAACACACCAATTGGATCATCCACTTTTGGTTTTCAAAAAGAAGTTACCATTGTATCCTACACACCAAAAAAAAATAAAGCTGTCATTCTCCTATCTACCATGCACAGTAATTCTACAGTAGATCCCGAAACAGGAAAACCAATGATAATTTTGGACTATAATTCACATAAAGGAGGCGTAGACACTGTAGACAAAATGTGCAGTACCTATTCGGTATCCCGAAGAACACGAAGATGGCCAATGGCATTGTTTTTTCAACTCCTGAATATTGCCGGAATTAACAGCCAGATCCTGTACAATGCTGCCAACATCGACAATCCTCAAAAATATAGAAGAGTTTTTCTAAAAGAATTATCATTGGCATTGATAAGACCTCATCTTTCTGAGAGGGCGGAAATACAGAGTTTACTTCTGGATTTAAAAATATTCTTGAAGAAATACAAAAACGTACAAGACAACCACGATGAAGAACCACCAGCAAAAAAACGGGGGAGGTTCCATTGTTGTGGAAGGAGCAAAAATAGAGTTACAACAATATCTTGCAACAAATGTAATAGAATGGTTTGTAAAGAGCACTCTGTTACAAATTTGTGCAAATTGTAATTTAGTAGACGCAAACGAGGAAGAAAACGAAAGTGAATAGCACACATATTCTCAAATATGTTCATTTGTGAAAGATTATTTACTCCTAGTTTTTAGATTTATATACTAGTTTTATAATATTTTTAATGTTAAGCTAATATACAAGAATCTCAAGAAGGTTATTTTTAGAGAAAAAGAAGTGGTTGAGTTTTTGTTCTTATATTTGTTGCTAATCTTTATATTTTCGTTATGTATTATTTTTTATGTTAAGACATTCTCTTAAATATATGCCTACATTTATTATATACAATATATGTACTAAAAATACCTATGTGGCTTTTATTTGCGTTTTTAGTCGGTGGTGTACAGAATACACCGCGCACGTAGTTATGACTAATGGAGGGGCGCCCGTAGTTAAAGGTTAAGTACGATTTCCGAAGTGGAAATCGAAACGTCAAAAATTAACTTATTTTATATTGTGGCTTTTTTCCAACGAAAATAGTTATTTTAATAATATTCTTATTTATAAATTATATCATAAATAATTTTATATATGTTTTTTATTTATTTGTTTATAAAGCGATAGTCTTAATATCTAGTTCATTAACTGCATTAGTTATTACATTTAATTAAATTATACGTATGTGTATGATCTCTCTGATCTTATTTGTTTTATAATAATTGGAATAATATTTTTATTGATGCAAATATATTTAAAATTAATTTTTATATTTTTAGAAAGATCAAGTACTTTTAATATTCAGGACATGCAGGATTGTAAAATAACGTAAAATTAAAAGTTGTTTGAGTATAATCCAATTTTTAGAACAATATCCCAACTCTATTCTGAAACGTTAAACCCTGTTTAATTATCATCTGAGATCACTATGCAACATTCCACGCTGAAACCGTGTTAATTATAATGGCGACATCTGATTAAACAAAAGTAGTCACTATGGCACCGCGATGTCTCTGGATATTTTATGCCAATCACGAACAGGCTCCATCTAAAATTTTTTCAACTATATGCATGCTTTTTTGTTGGCTCATTCATACAGAGGTGTACTAGTGTATCTAAGAAAATATTGGATCATAACTAACACGCTATATTTAATTGTACTATTATTATACGACATTATTATTCAGTTCTTTTGGTAATTTCTTTCGCTAATTATTATATTTCTAATTAACTATTTCAAGTTACCCTAATTTTTGCCTTAGTAAATATTTATTTAAATAACAGACTTATTGAATAGTTGTAACACAGAATATAACGTGTTTAATTACTATTTAAATGGGAATAAGCCAGAATTCAAGGTTAAAGTACGTTTATTGACGTTTCAATTTCCACTTCGGAAATCGTTCTCAAAATTATGATTATATAATATATTATAATCATATAAATAGAACGATTTCCGAAGTGGAAATTGAAACGTCAATAAACGTACTTTAACCTTTAATTGTGGCTTATTCCCATTTAAATAGTAATTACTTTAAAATACCACAAGAAAATAGCTTCAGAACAATATAACGTGTTTAAAGTCTTCTTCTTCTTCTGATGGCGCTACAACCCTTTGTGAGTCTTGGCCTGCTTAACAATGTTCTTCCATTCTGCCCTGTCTGATACTTTCCTTCACCACTGCCTGATGTTCATGGTTTTAAGATCCCTCTCTACGTCGTCTATCCATCTTTTACGGGGCCTTCCTCTTGTTCTGTTTCCTTGGTGCTTCCATCTCTGGACTACTTTTACAGCTCGATTATCTGGCATTCTTTTTAGGTGACCAAGCCAGTTTAGTCTTTGTGACTTTACAAATCTGACAATATCTGCGCTCTGCATTAGTTCATCCAGCTCGTGGTTCATTTTAATTCTCCACGAACTATCGCTGCATTGGGTTGGTCCAAATATCTTCCTTAGTATTTTGCGCTCAAATATTCTCAGTTGATTTTCATCAGTGGTTGAGAGGGTCCACGTTTTACATCCATATGTGAGCACTGGTCTAATTACTGTTTTGTAGATTCTCAGCTTAGACTCACGATTCAGTAACTTACTTTTCATTAAGTCTTTGAATGCATAAAAGCACTTATTACCGCTAAGAATCCGTGCTTGTATTTCTTGACTGATGTTGTTGTTATCATTTATTATTGAGCCTAGGTAGGGAAAAGTGGAGGCATATTTGTAGGTATGGTTGTCTACCTTCATATTCTCATGTTCATTCGATTTTGTGCACTCCATATATTTTGTTTTGCTTTCATTTATATATATATATATATATATATATATATATATATATATATATATATATATATATATATATATATATATATATATATATATATATATATATATATATATATATATATATATATATATATATATATATATATATATATATATATATATAGACCAAACGTAGCAGCTTCTCGTTTCAGTTCTATAACTTTTTCGCTTAATAACCTTTTGTTGCGGCTTATTATGGCAACATCATCCGCATATGCGCATATTTGCATAGATCTTGTATTAATACAGCCGTTTATATCCAGTTTTCTAACAACAGCTTCTAAAGTTAGATTAAAAAGTGTTGTTGATAACGCATCCCCTTGTCTAACTTCATTTTCAATATCAAAGGCTTGCTTCATATTTCCATCTGTTCTCACCATAGCTTTGGAACCCTCCAGAGTCATTCGTATAAGTTTAACCAACTTATTGGGTATCCCTAACATAGATAGTTGCTTTAACATCTTTTGTCGATCTACTCCGTCAAACGCCTGTTTAAAGTATTTTTTGTAATACTCACTTTTTTCAAACAATTGTTTTGAGTACGTATTGTAATTAAATCCGTAGTTCTAGTTAGTACTTCCAAGTTCAGAAAGTATTTTGTTTTTTGTTTCCTTTTGTGATTATCTTGGTACTAACACTAGAAGGATTAGGTATATTCTACGATAAAAATTTGTATCCAGAACGCACCTGAGGACGTATGTATCTAGAAAGTACCTGAGAACGTATGGATCTAAATAGTATCTGAGGACGTGTGGATATCTAGAATGTACCTGAGGACGTAGATGGGTACATTCAGCAAATAAAATAAGACAATGTATCTACATAGATGGGGGTATTCAACAATAAAATTTTTTAGAATGTACTTGAGAATATATGGTATATAGGAAATAAAGTATTTAGATCATATCTATCTGAATCAAATTTTTTGGGGTTCATCCGAGACCGGGATTCGTCCCACGAAAACTTCCCACGGGTGTGGTCACGCCAATAATTCCACTTGTTGCACTATGCTAAACGCTTTTACTAGTCGATATATACCTAATTTAATGAATCAGCAAATACCACCTGTTTTGCTTATGATAAATACTTATTGTAGATATAATAAAATATTCAACTCGAGATCAACTTTTGTTCGAGATATTGTTCGAGATCGAGATATTGCTTTTTTTTTAAATCAACAATACGAACAATTTGGGTGATCACAGAATATTTAATTAACAACTTTAGTGCACATTTAAGTTTATACTATTGCTTCCTCTTAATCTTGATTCTTATAAAATAGTTTGGGTTTCCTTTTGACTGGTTCACTAGCAGAATAAGATTAGTGGATGATCCAAATAACGATTTTTACTGGATTGTCAGATACAGTATAAACTTCATTAAGCGGAGACCTGTGTATAGTAATGAGCATTTAACAGGGGCCTGTTTCGGTCATAGATATTACGTTTTACATAAAATATTATTTGGTATGTCATTCCACTTGATTACTGATTTTTAAGCATGACTCCTTTTTTTGTATCATATTATTTACTTTTTTTTTTTAATTAATTAGATGGCTTTGGTAAAGACCAATGACCCAGACGATTTTTTTTCTCTGACTATAATAATTAAAAAAAAAATAAACATAAAAAAAAACTTTACAGACATTTAAAGAAAACTCATCCTTCTTCACAATAAAAATGCTTAAAGTATTAGTATTGTAAAGTAGTGTAAAAGTTAAGTGTGACCAGTGTATGTTTTTTTTTACTTTTATTTTCTATTTTTTTGTGTTATTTATTTTTTTTGGGTTATTTTTTTTTAATTTTTTCGTCGCACACGATTATTATTATACTATTATGATATTATTGACTTATACGCACTTTATATACATAAGGTCTCTTCGGCACGCTGCTTTGTTTAGTTTTTTATGTCATTGTCATTTGGAAAGTCTAGTTTAGTCACTGTTTTTTCCTCTGTAAATGTAAGCATTAAAGAGGTGGGAACTCTATGCGTCAGTCAGGCATTGAATCTTTATGCCATATTTAGCTGTTTTGGCATGTACATCCAAAATCCACATTTACGTCTAAAACCGACAAGCATTTCTTTCACTGTTACCTTATCACAAAAGCAATGAATACTTCGAAGATGTGGCATCATTAAACCTAAGAGCGCTCACTAACATTTCAAAGCGCTTAACGGACATAGTTGATCTAAAAATAGGTCTTCCAGTTAAGCCCTTTGCAAAAAGCGAATTCATATTTCGTGGCCAGATTTGAAAACTAAAGTGAGCATAAGCAAACCGATAAATGCGTGTATCTCCACAATATCAGTATACTACGATACTACTTTCAAGTTATAATTTGCTTTAAATTAAAATTAATTTTGCATTTGTGCATTGGAAAATTTTGTTAACCATTGGTTCATGAAATAAGTATTTCGAAATTTCTATTTTGCCAGGGTTCACTATTTGGGTAGCTTTTCTGGTAAGTCCGAGAAATTGGCGAATAATGTTGTTTTTAAATTTTTTAAACAGAAGATGATGTACTTTTTAACCATTTATATTCCTTCCTGTCTTTTTTGCCTATAAAAAACTATAGTTTTTTGCCATTTTTTCCTTATACTGGTTGGCGCTTTTATCAATTATTAGTTGTTACTCAGATTCAAAAAGGTCATCTTGGCCAACACTACAGTTACGTTCTGCACGTATTTCGACTTCTCCTTGTGTTCTTTTTGTGATACCTGCTAGTCTTTATCACTTATGCATTTACACTGCACGTGGAAAATTTTGACTCTCGAAGAACTGCTAGTCTTTTTATGATTGGTTTTACATATGGGTCACATTTCATTTCCTGGGATTAAGGATTATTGGAAAAAGAAAGATACTCTTTCTGATATTGCAATTTTTTCCACTTTTATGAGCCGGAATAGATTAATTGTCATACTGTGTTGTTTCTATTTTAGTAAAAATTAAGAAGAGGGAGAACAAGTACTTGAAGACAAAATATATAAAATTAGATAAACTTTTTTAATAAGAGAATGTAAGAAGTTTATTATCCTGATCGTAATTTGGTCTTAATGAGTCAAACAATAAAAATAGAGGACGACTTAATTTTAGACAATACTTAAAAAACAAAAAGCATAAATATGGAATCAAGTTGTTTATGTTGACCATACCAAATAATCTAATTTTAAAATTTTTAGTTTATTCTGGAATGTTTGACTTGAATCAGGTACAAATGAACATGCAAATAAAGTGGTTTTGCACCTTTTAGAAGGGAAGCTAAATATAGGCCATTGACAGTAGAAATAAGCCTCCAGAAGTAAAACAAGAAAAACTTGCTAAAGGTGCAACAATTGCCACTTGCCAAAAATGATTATTAGTTAGCAAATGGAAGAATACCAGATACGTTTACCATATAACAACAGAATGTTAAAAAGACCTTACAACAAGTGACAACAAGAAGAGGTCAGCATGTAATAAAACCAGAACCTATACATGTATATTAAAAATATGGAGGAGTTGAAGCCTGGATACTGACGCAAGCCACAGAAAAGCGGATTGAAGCCTCCGAGATGTGGATTTACAGGAAGATACTAAAAATATCGTATATGGACCATGTCACCAACGTTGAGGTCCTGTAGAGCATGACAAAAAAAGAAGTGCTCGGCCACGTAATACGAAACGAAGAACAATATCGAATTCTTCAACTCGTTATGCAGGGTAAAGTATTTGGCAGGAGAGGACCAGGATGCTGTCGTATCTTGTGGTTGAAAAACCTCCGACAACGCTTTGTGTGACCTTCGCGGAGCTGTTTTGCAGAGCAGTCAACAAAACCATGATAGCCTTGATAATCGCCAACTTTCGGACCGGATAAGGCACTGAAGAAGAAGAAGAATAAAAATATGTCTGGTATTGACGAACAAGACCACATTCTTGCCTATTATCCGTGTCAACGAAAAACTGTACGATGACCAACAAAAATATTTATACATATTATGCAGATGATGGTTATAAGTGCCCACATACTGCCATAACAAGTATTCTAGAAAAAAGATTGGTCTTTACGAATTTGGTTTAGAACTCGTTAGATCACTTTTAAAAATTAATAATTCTGAAACGAAACATGTAACAAAAGATCACCTAGTAACAATACGAAAAGTAAAAGATCTAATGGGAAAAATTACAAGAAACACTGTAAAACTGCAGCAAACGAAATATTCATAAAGATACAATTTACGAATGCGAAACCTGTCCCGATACCCCTGGATTTTGTCAGGATTGCTGTCAAATATCCCACATTTAAACCTTAGTTTTGTTTTATATGTCTATATTTTATATTATTTTGTATTTCTTTTTTTATTTTGTAGTAGTAAATAAATGTTCCTATTAAAACTGATTTTTATCAATATTATTTACAAAATGCACCAGCGCGTCGTACGGCGTCTGTATAAAAATAATTAAAAAAAACCAATAAATATACGTTTATGTATCAAAATGTAAGCGGCTCTTGGTGAAAACCTACCCAGAATAGATCGGCAGTATTTTTCTCATAATTTTCTCATTTGGCGTAATAAAAGAATCCCATAACAGATGGCATTAACAATTACTCAAAATTTCTTGTAACATGCTTATAGATATAGGCTTTGTTGTAATTATGAAGAAAATGTTGGTTATTAGTTATAATTTAATTATTTTACATAAGTAATACTACTAATATGAAACATAAAATTTTCTTTGGGGCATTTCTATTAAGACCGTCTCTGGTTACTTGTATTCTGTCTGCTCAAATCTACCACACGAACACAGGCTCAGACATGACTGACTCATATTTTGATGTATGCAAATTATACCATTCGGATGTTTTTTGCGATTTCTACTTCCATATTCCTTTGAAATATGATGTATGTGCAAACCCTCGAAATTCTTCGTTATGGATAAGGGCCTCGCGCTTTGACTTCTCACATGCTAATACCTTGTTATGTTCTTGTCTTACAAGACACTACAGGAATTTTTAATAAAGCTTAAAATGAAATGCTAAAATGCCCTTTTCACCTACAGCGATGACTTCATACTATGGATTATACAGGAATTTTTGTGTGCCTTAAATAACACTCCCAAGGAATGTTTGAATATTTGTACATTTATAATATGTCTGATAAAATGATTTTAATAATGAAAACCCAATTTCATCGCTGTAATAACTACAGAAATTTAAGAACGTGAAAATTTACCATTATAATTTTGGTGTAATGTTAAATAAACAAAAGATACCTAATTCAAAATGTTCTACAGATACTAACCCAAAATTGACCAAGAAGGACGCATTTGTATAATTTTTTAAAATGCGAAAAATATGATTGAAATATTAAAATTACTTACAATAGTTTTTATGACACTGCTGATAATGTAAGGTATTAGCCAATAAAGTTATTTAGAATTATTTGAAATTTGCTGGAAATACTTTTAATTTTGTTCTGAAGCTACTTTCTTATGGCATTTTAAAGTAATTACTATTTTAATGGAAATAAGCCACAATTAAAGGATAAAATAAGATTATTGGCGTTTCCACTTCGGATATCGTTCTAAAAATACAAACAATACAAGCAAGGCCATAATATATTTTTTTGTCCACCATGAAAGACCTTCGTCAATTCGATGCAAATATCAAAGGAAGCTCTCGCGTGGTCTCATTTTTGTTCAATACTCGGACTAATTTTACGAAAATAGTGATACTTGGAGATCAAAAATCTGGGATTTTAAGTTAGATATTTTTTAAGCTGATGTAGAAAATATCATCGATGAGGTGACAGTTGAATCTAAAGATATTCTTAGGGCACAAGTAACGAATGTAGTAACTAATTACTTACAGAATTCAAAATCTAAACGCCCCACAATAATGAACAAAATTTTTAAGTATGTAATACAATATTACGTAGAAACGTAGAAGGACGTAGAGGCAGAGGACGCTCACCTATCCGATGGTCAGATCAAGTACAGAAAGCCACTGGAGAGACGTTTTCCGAGTCCATGAGAGCAGCCCAAAATCGCAAGAGATGGAGAGAATTGACAGCCCGCATTGTAGGAAATCACGATCCTCAGCAATGAGGAAACGACAAGAGAGAGAGAATACAATATTTAAAATTACCTTCAGATATACATTTTACAATCAGACAAAGGTGGATATACAGTAGCTATGAACAAACAGGAGTATATCGACAAAACCTTAACGTTGTTAAATGACAATTCGACATATAAGAGTTTGGACAAAGATCCTACGTCAGTGATACAAAAAAACTATAATGACTTAATAAACATCTTAAAAAACCAACATCAACTTACTAAACAAGTTGCAAAAAAGTTGATAATTTATGACTCATGTTTCCCTAAACTTTATTTTTTGGCTAAAATCCATAAATTGGACATTCCTCTATAAGTTCTATAAAATCCACTACCTTCAACATTTCTAAATTCCTTGCTGATACAATAATGATGCGTTTGAATATCACAATAATTGTAATTCTAAGGACACATTTGCCTTTGTCAATGCTGTTAGAGGAATGCAGTTACCAAATGATTATGTTTTAATTTCTTTAGATGTGGTGTCGTTATTTACAAACATTCCACTAAATATGATCACGGACATTATAGAATCAAATTGGAACCTTATAAAAGACTACACGACATTATCAAAAGAAAATTTTCTGCAAATTTTTAGGTTCATTTTTAACAACAGTTACTTTAGTTTCAATGGTAAATTTTATTCTCACATTTTTGGAACACCGATGGGTTCCCCGATTAGGCCAATCCTTGCAATTATTGTAACTGATCATCTCTTAAATAATGTGATTACGCAATTACCTTTTGAATTACCGTTTATATATAAATATGTCGATAATCCATCGTATCACATCAATACCGCTCTAAACATTTTTAATTCATTTAATAAACATCCTCAGTTTACAATTCAAACTGAGACATATTTTAGTATACTATTTTTAGACACAAGGGTAATAAAAACAAATGACAATATTTTAACATTGGATTGGTACCAAAAGCCGACAGCATCAGGCAGATATATAAATTACTATTCGTCATACCACCCGTCAAAAATATAATACCGTACTAGGAATGAAAAACAGGATAATGTCCATTGTTGATGAAAACTTTTTACAAAAAAATCTGGACATAATATACAAAATTTTTCGTAACAATGGATAGCTTAAACAAATTAAAAAAAAAACTGATTTACAGCAGTAATTTCATTGACGGTTCCGTCCTTGATTATAAACAATAAATCAATCAATTATAAAAACTCCCCTTTATTAATGATCTAACTCATTCTGTCATATCCATATTTAAAAATGTTCCCAATATTAGTATAGCTAAATATAATACCATGAACAGAACTATTTTTAAGAATCAAAGACCCAGTACCAACCTTCTATAAAAGTAATGTTGTTTATGAAATACCATGTCTAGGATGTCAAAATAGCTACTAACCAAACTAATTGGCCAAACATCACAATGGTTAAAACAACGCATCACACAACAAAAAAGGCATTGCCGCTTGGGAAAAAATATTTGCGCAGTAGTTGAGCACTATGACAACACTGGTCATATTCTAGACTATATCAAAGCTCACATTTTGGCGCAGACTATAATGGCAAAAGTAGATTATTTCTTGTGATGTATTACATTAACAAAAATAAAAACACTTTAAATTATAAAACGGACACTAGACAGTTAAGTAACATATACAGGGATGAGTGCCTTAAGAACCGGCAAAATAACGCAAAAAATAGAAAACAAAATACGTTGTGAAATAAAAAGAGATGAAAGTAGTAGAGGTGAGAAATTATCGATATAAACCTATAATTTACTTTACATTACATTAGAATTATCGAAAATTTCCCACCTTTGGACGTTAGCTTATGAGCTGGTTGACTTCAGTCATAGTAATACGTATCACGTAATGTAAGTAAAAACAGTTTAAGTAGGAGTATTTTTTTTATCCAAAATTAATGTATTGATCAATAATAAACTATGATTTGAGAGGTCGCATACACTCTTCTCAATACAGAATTATCATAGCTTGTTAGTCTGTATTCGTCAACACAGAATTAATTATCAAATTACTATCTACTAATTAAACTGTTTATTTCCATTTGCTTTATTGCCTTCAATTAGTTTTTACTTTATGCGAAATTTAAAAAATGTAAATGTTCGACGTCATACTTGTAATATTATGACTGAAGTCAACTAGCTCATAAGCTAACGTCTAAAGGTGGGAAACTATCGATAGTCCTAATATAATGTAATGTAAATTAGAGGTTTCTATCGATAGTTTCCCACCTCTACTACTTTCATCTCTTTTTATTTCACAACGTATTATGTTTTCTATCTTTTGCGTTATTTTGCCGGTTCTTAAGGCACTCATCACTGTATTGTAATATATTGAACAAAATTTATTAATATTCAAAATAGCCAACATTCACCTTAATAACAACTAACCTTAATAATTCATCAAAGAAATATCATTCTTCTAACGTTTCTTTTATTGTTATTTTTATTTTTACATTTGAAGTAATTTTTATTTTTTATTCTATTGCTGTAACGAACGTGCTAAGACTATTTTAAATACTTCAATGTCAGTTTTTATTTGTAAAATGTTTTAATTTTTGTGAGTTTTTTTTAATGTATTTGTACGTCATTTCTTGTAATGTTCAAATTGTTACACAGTTTACTCTTGACGAAGCTATCAAATAAATAGCTAAATATTCAGTATCTTAGAAAAAAGAAAGATTTTTATTAGAGACTACTTTACCTAATAATTCCAACATATATATAAATTATTTTTTGGTCGAAATAATAATTTTGAATATATTATATATATATATATATATATATATATATATATATATATATATATATATATATATATACATAATAACATAGTACTTAATTACAATATTAAGATCTAATTCGAAGAAGGTCAAAAATATTCGATTTAGACGTTTATGCTTTGGCCAGGCTCTGAATGATTTTTATTAAAATATTATGATTTCATTACGATTTTTGTTTTGAAAACAAGGATAAAACGCTTCTCATTGCTTTCGTTAAAACGTGGGAGGATGAAATTTTTGATATAAATAGAATTTGCTTTACGCCCTTGTTCTCCAAAAATATCCCGCCTGAGCAAACCCTTTAAATTTGCCGAGACCAATTTTCTTTTTCGAGGAATTTAAAAAAATCAATACAATTCATTTCTCTGTACATACTTTTAAGCTGAAAGGGCGAGGGAGTCTCTATCAAATTGATAAGGGAAATAACTGGGACATTTTCCGTTTGTCAGGCAGTCGGAGGTTAGAGAATTTATGGCATTCTTAGAGAGGTTGGAACGCCGTCACCTCCGTAAAGAGAAAACGAGAAGGGCACGGCTATTATTTTAGCTGAGAAAATTCTGCGGACATCCAGATGCCGACTTCTTATTCACGACTCTTCTGTTCTCATAAACAATGGGCCTTGGGAAATACGTAGCCTCAGCCGGAATGGATTTTTGTCCTTTTTCTTTGTTGATTTATGAAACGCCGTAGATGAGTACTGATTAATTAAAATTATCAGAAAATTTCTTAGTGTGCGCGACGTAGAGTGGATATTTATTACTTTTGGCATCTAAATCGTACTTTTAAAAGTACATTGTCTGATAATATAAATTGGGTATTTATTATTCAATACAATACTTGTTTTGACTAATTAATGCTGATTTAAAAAGATTAAGGTTTTAAAGTTTTAACAAATATTTGATTTCCATAGACAATATTTGAACAGAATTAAATTATAAAAGAAAATATGTGTAAAGTAGGTACATAAAAAGTCTAATTCATTGGAAATATGCATTAAAACATGAATTGCTTAAATCGGTAAGAACAAGAATAGCAGGAGTTTAAAAAC